>NW_015787161.1:0-3719 GCF_001515625.1 Sinocyclocheilus rhinocerous | reverse complement strand
CGCCCAAATATAGAGCAGCAAACGTTTGGAATTACAATCACTTCCTACCGCTTGGAAAATCTGAAATTGGCCATAGAGAAGCCCGTTTCGATAGGCCACGACCTCACATCGGGACTTTAACGAAACCAAAAACAAAGGTAGATTCCATGGAAACTCTTCTGTTTGTTCTGATAGCTCTCTTTGTTGTCTACTGGTTTTCCCTGTTTGGCCTCGTAATTGAGGAGTAGAACAAAGTTAGCCAGCTCTCCATGTTAGCAGGCTAGTGGAGTTAGCCGCCGTGCTAATCGAAATGGCACGAGCGTGAGGAGGATCTTTGGGACGGAGGGAGCTTGCTTCCCTGAAATTCCTCAAAGTTCATCTGTAAATCGAGTGCGTAGTCTTTTCCTTGTACTGTAATGCAGGCTTTGTGAGAGAATAACTGGGAGCCGAGCGTTCTGGTGTTTTCCCCAACCTTGTTGCAGATATTCAGGATAAATAGGGCGGATAAAGTTCTTGGTTTTGGGAACACTTTTGTTTTATGTGCATTAAGTAAATATGACAGTGCTCTTGTATTAATTGTGTTCATGTTCAAGACCTAATTCCTGCAAATTAATCCAGAAACTGATTTACATTTAGATTGGCGTCAGTGCCTCATATCTAATAATGACGATTTCAATGGTTTATAGACCTCAGTGGGAATTTTCCTCCGATTTTTTTTTTCGCTTTCCGAGACTGTAATATATTTTGATGTAATTGTAGGTGTTATCGAAATGATTTTTTTTATGTGAATATAAATTGTATTGTAAGTAATGCATCTGTGGGTGAATAAATGGCAGTGAGGGTGAAATGTTCACTGCAGTGAAGTAAGCAGGTCAAGGCCGTGAACACACCTGAGTTTGCGGAAGTAATTTAAAGCATTGTTTATGGAGAATATAAAAAGTTGCAAAATAGTATCCAGTGTGTTTTGGAATTCAATCTAAGGAATACAAGTGACTCTTAATAAACTATTGGATTGAATTTAAATCAAAATAACGCAATTCCCAAACGAGAATGAATGTATTGGTGTTTAAAAAGATTTTTGCACAGTGTATTGGGTCGAGATTCACATGTTTATGTAGTATTGCATTGGCCACTGCTGCTTCACCTGAACTGAGCCTCACAGGTGCGCTGTGTTTCTCAGGTTTACTTGACTTTGTCTCCTATTTTTTTTCCCAGAAGAGGGCGAAATTCGGTTATTTAACTCAACAGATATACGCAATAATCATTACGAAAAAAAGTTTGGGAACCTGTTGAGTTAGTATTTTAGTGCGTGTGTGTGTGTGTGTGTGTGTGTGTGTGTGTGTGGGTGGGGGAAGGGAAAGGCGCGGTCCAGTGTGTGTGTTAACAGTGACTCTCATTTACACACAACCCCTGTGAAGCAGCAGGTTACACTGAGTGTGTGTTGTGTGTGATTTACCTCTCGACCAGTCTGAGACGCTCGGCACGAGTCAGTGCCGCTCATGATGCAGAAACCATGAGAAGCCCAGACCCTGAGCAGAAACTAAAAGGCTCAAAGCAGGAATGTTTGGGATTTTTCCTCCTCGCTTACCTTGACCTGAAAAGGCCGGTGCGTGTGTACACTCGCCCGATTTAAGACGCCCCCCCACCCATAGAGGAAGCTCGATCCTCCCGTTACTAACTGAATTAAAAATGAGTCAAAAACTGTGAGGGGTGGTGCGTCTTTGAAGACGACTTCTCAATAAATGACGGGTAACCAAATAGTTTGACCGCGGTAATGACCGGCTCTAATGTTAACACCAGGGTGTGTCTTTCAAACGCGCAAGGACACGGCACTGTTTTTAAAAACAGTTGAATTATTTCTTACTAACATGCATGCAAAATACAGTTAACATAGCATACCAGTGCAAAATAATAGGAGTATTAAATTGTAGTGTGCATCACTGTAAAAATAAATCAAAGTAGCACCTTACAAAGATTTTATAATAATAATAATAATAATTTTATTATTATTAGTAGTAGTATAAAAAGGCTGAACAAATGTTTAAACTCTAAACGAACAAATCTGGACTCTGAGCATTAAGTGTGCAATTTTTTGAAGTTTAGCTTAAAATGATGTCTTACAGAATAAATGACATGCCAGTACATAATAATTCAACATTGTATTGGAGTATGCCTCAATTCAAAAGTCAAAACCTAATCAGTGTAGTAACTTACAAAGATTTTGTTATTATTTAGTATTATTACTGTTTTATATGCTGAAAACTTTTTTTTTTTTTTAACTGTAAAAGAACATTTGGGACCTTGGGCATTAAGTGTATACAAATTTTTTGTTTGTTTGTTTGCTTATGAAGTTCAAATGACAAAAATTACAGATCAAGACTTTTTATTTATTATATTGCTAGCTTTTTGAATATGTTTTCTCATTTTTAATATGTAGTAACCAATCAAGCAAAAAGGCACTTCACTGCATGCTTGGACATTGACTGTATTCATAATATGCTACAGCCTTTTTGCTTGAAGGAATGGTTCACCCAAAAATGACAATTCTGTCATCATTTGCACACCCTCGTGGCCTTCCAAACCTGTATGGATTTGTTTCTCCTGCAGAAGATTTTTTGAAGAATGTTGGTGACCATTGACTTCCATTGTACAAAACACTGAAACATTTCTCAAAATATCTTTTATATTCCAAGTCATACAGGTTTGAAACAACATGAGGGAGACTAATTGATGACAATATTACGGTGTTGTCAGTGGAAGCTTAAATGGCGATTAAAGAACTGACGGGTAAAATCTTGCTTGGGACCTCTTATCTTATTTTAATACAATATTTGTAGAGGACCAACCAGCCAGTCTTTAACATATTACAGGCAACAGAGGTTTCCAAGAAGTTTTGTTTTTGAAAAATGTGTTTTTTGATCCCATCTAACCCAGTTTGGAAGTAATAACTGCTAAAGAGTTATAGTTTTGCTGACGTTCTACAAGTTGTATAGGAGCTGAGGGGCTTGCTTTAATAACGGAGTTATTCTTCCAAATGTATAGGGAAATCCTATGTACTCCTAAATTGTTCATAAGATAATACTTTTCCATTTCTATCAGAAATAGCCCAATATATCATTTATGTCTCTGTTAAAGCAATTTGGCCAAAATAATAAAAAAAAGTATACGACTTGTTCTATTGCAGTTCTTCCAAAGGAAAGAACTTTGTGGAGAGAAACAGTGCTAGTAATAGTTCTTCCAAGCATGGTTTAAAAAAAGCACATCCTTCTCTTTTCCTCAGTGGTTACAACACTATACTTTAGGTTTTCAAATTCCAGGCAGCGTCATTACAGGAAGAGAGGAACGATCTGCCCCTCCTTGTTACCTGCAGTAACGGCCTCAGGTTGATGTTTAAAAAGCATTACGTCACCAGCACTCCGGTTTCCAGGTCTCTGCGCTCTGACTGTGAGCTGTTTGAATGAGAAGTAAAGGCTATAATTTATAAAGACTCATTTATGTGTCTGCAGAAAAGGTCAGTAGATACTTCCCAAATGCTTTGAGGCTTTAACACACCGAATGCGGGTAGCAGTTGGAGTTGTAGTGGGTTAAAGCGCATGACTGATTGTGGATCAGTTGGCTCTGTGTGTACCAAAGTTCACTGAGCATTAGTCTGGAGACGAGCCAGTGCTGATGGTGTTGCTCTTTACATTTCAGCATTGCCCGAGTCAGCAGGAACCCAGAAGCACGCATGATGTGTGGCG
>NW_015787160.1:0-3403 GCF_001515625.1 Sinocyclocheilus rhinocerous | reverse complement strand
TTGATTTAAAAAGAGTTTGCTACATTGAGTGCATGGAAAGTTTGCATACAGGGAGGAACTCTTGCACCGTGTGGCTTTAATTTCAAGAAATCAAGCAGAAGCAACACTGAAAATGTCACATAAAAATGAATTTAATTTACAGCACTTCCTCTTTTTTAAACCACAGAACAAATTTACTGGAGCACTACAGAAATAAACAATCTGGCTTTGAGAAATGTGTGTTTTTTTCTGTAGTGGAGCTGCATGAGTAATATTCAGTATGGTATTTATTCATCACATTAAAAATAGTTCATCTAAAAATGAAATCACTTCACCCTGCTGGCATTCCAAATCTGCACTATAAAAAAAATATTTTTGAAGTTCTAAATCAAACAAAAATTACTGAAGTACATTTTATAATATGCAATACAATTTTAGTGTTTCTGCTTCAATATATACCAGCAATTTTCGAGTAAAAATTGGTTTGAAGGAAATCCTACATCAGTTGTTTTTCACTGTGTATGACTTACGTTCTTCTGAAAACCCTAAAAACTGTGTCCAAGAGAGAGCTCTTTGTGAATGAATCTGTTTGATTCATTAAAATGAACTAAATCAAATCATTCAATTAATTCACTGATTCAGTTCACAACTCACTGAATCAGTGGCAATGGTTCGCGAGTTAACAGCTAAACCTACATCTGTCCGTTACACAAAGCTATTCAATGGCTTCATGAGACTTGAAATATAGCAAAAGTCTGAAGAATTACTTTTATGGTGCATTTGTTGGAAAAAATAACATCATGTTGGTTTGGAAAGACATGAGGGTCAAAATGACTGTTTCTTTAACCTCTGCAACCTAAAATAGATTCTGGCACTCATGTAAATGGTAAATGAAAACATATGGGAATCTTGATGGAAATCTGATGTGAAAGTAAGGACTGACTGTCCAAACAATCATCTGTACAGTATATTCGTGAGATCTCACTTTGCTGTGCACTCCAGCCATTTTTTCCTCAGTGTCTCAGGGTAGTAAAAGCAGGACACAGTAAACCAAGAAACATCAAAAAAGCACAAAGATCTCCCTCAGAAAGTCTCTGTGAAGCTGCAGGGGTGCAGAGAACTCTCTCACATCAGACAGACTGTCTGCCATATATTCCACACTTAAAAATCAACCTGAGCATCTGATGTGGTCTCCCGCTGGCACACCACACTATCAGCAACCATTTAAAACCAACTCTTTCTACAGAAATGCTACTTTTAAAATCTGCACCCAAAAAGATAGAAGACTTGTTATGAAGAGTGTTATGTGTTATGACATAAATATGTAAAAATGTGGCATTGTTTTGCTGTTTTAAGTCAAATTAAAAATTAAAAAGAAGCCCAAAAATGATTATTAAAACAAAAAAATTATGAAGCAGAAATTTCAGGCTGCTATTTGCCATACAATGAAAAAACTGGATTTGTATTGACATGAATTCAATAAATGATTTAATTTCTTGGTGAATTGTACCTTTAACTCAAGCTTTACTAATATAATCAATTGAATGCAGGAAATACTGATCTTATAAGAAGTTTTTAATTATTAGTCTTTCTTGAGTTGATTTAAAACATCTAAATATTTTGTTAAAATATCTAAAATAGTTAAAATATTTACAAAACTTTAAACAACATAACATTTACTTGAGAAGCAAGCAACACTTCATAAAATATTATATTTATAGATTATATTTTGAAAATTAAGTGTATTACTGCACTATTTTTTTCCACTTGTTTAATCTGGTTTATACTTAAAATATGCATATTAAAGACAGTGTCTTAATATCTTGTGCAATGTTGCACATTAGATTTTTAGGCATTTTTTTTACAGTGTAAGTTTTATACCACATATAAATTTACTGATAAAGACAACTATCACTAACAAATACATGCATTCCATCTTTTAAAATACACATAGGCAATGTTTAGACCTAGATTGTTTGCTGAGCTAGAGGTGAACCAGACAACACAGCAGTTCTGTTAGACACCAGTTTATCTGGTTACGTTCAGGCCAAGGTTGTGTGTGTGTGTGTGTGTTTGTGTACTTGAGGTCAACCAAGCGCTCTGTCGGCCTTAGAGTGAGTCATTACCTTCACATCAAGAAATATGTATGTACCACAAATATTCCTGCTGATTGCAGGAGAATCTTACTGTGAGCTCCCCTGAAAGTCAACAGGGTATTGAGCCTGGTGTAACAATACAAAAACATATAGCTATGTACTGTAGATGAGTCTTTGCAGATAAGAGAAATTTGCATTATGAAACTAACAAATCCGAGTGTGGAACCAGGATAACAGCATAACTGTTTGTTTGGCAGATATTTTATTGCACATACTCTATCTAGAACTTTTGGCTATCAAAGAGCTTCATGGAGATATATCAAATACTCATTATATGGATTTTCAAGATGAATTTGCTGGCAATATAAAATTAAGCAACACTAATGATTCCCATAGGTTTCCTTTAAAACAACCCATTTCATTGAACTGATTCATAACTTTGATTCAAGATTCATTTGAGTACTGAATAAGTATTTTTCATGTATCAGAAAGTGTTATAATTCTTTGTTGTGCTCATTTAGTTGACAGCAGTGTGAAAAAGGGTTTTATTTATATTGTTTTGTTTAATTTATGTATTTAATTTTACACTATTTTCAAATGTTTGGGATTGGTTAGATGTATGTATGTTTTTGAAAGTCTATTATGCTAAAAAAAAAAAAAGGCTGCATTTATTTGATCAAAAAAGTAAACACGATAATATTTTGAAATATTATTATATTTTAAAATACATCTTTTTATTTTTATATTTTAAAATGTATTTTTGTTTTTTATTTATTCCTGTGAATTTTCCGCAGCCATTTCTCCCGTTTTGAGTGTCACATGATCCTTCAGAAATCATTCTTACATGCAGATTTGCTGCTTAACAAACATTTCTTATTATTATCAAAGTTGAAAACAGTTGTGCTGTTACATTTAATCAATTTAATGCATCCTTGCTGAAGAAAAGTATTCATTCATTCATTCATAAAAAAAAATTAAAAAAAACGTACTGACCCCACCCAATTTTTAAACGGTAGTATACATACAAATATATAGAAATACTATTTTGATTATTTCTCATTAGATTTTAACAATAGTTTACATTAAACATTTCTAATTAAATTTACATTTAACATTTCTAATTACATTTCTAATGAAAATAAAGCAAAAGGCAGTTGATCTAGCTATATCCCCCGGTCCTAACTAATGTGTGCTCAAGCCCAAAGTAATAAAACAAACCTCTTTTCTAAAAATCTGATTTGTACTTTTGGGAGTGTAAAAACTGTTGTACTAAGGGAACATGGTGTTCCATGGCACAGGGATCAACTATGACCTTCACTATCAGAATG
>NW_015787159.1:0-3493 GCF_001515625.1 Sinocyclocheilus rhinocerous | reverse complement strand
ACTGAAAACTGCGCCACTGTTGTGACATGCAAAATGCTAATGAAGCCCAAAGTCACCTCATTAACCCGCAAATGTTCCTGCGCTGAAAACAAGACAATGGTTTTCTTAGCAAGCCGCTTGGGCGGCATAATGGAATAATGGATCAAAGGATGACTTCTGTTCTTTTTAAAAAAAATAAAAACATTCCAATGTACTAGAGTACTGGATATATTGTAACATTCGCAACACAAAAATCCTCCCCAGTCCATCCAGAAGAGCTTATTAGCATATGGCCACCCACATTTGCATATCAAGAACTATTGCATATTCAGCCACTTGACCCGCAAGGATGAACTATGCTGAAACAGGTTAGAGATTAACAAAAGAGCATATCTGCACATAGAACTCTTAAAGGTACAGTAGCAAAAACAGCCTGTATAATTAAAGGGATAGTTCACCCAAAAATAACAATTCTGTCCTTGTTTACTCACCCTCAAGTTTATCCAAATCTCTACGAGTTTCTTTCTTCTTTAAGAAGATATTTTAAAGAATGTTGGTAACCAAACAGTTGCCGGTAGCCATTGACATCTATAGTATTTTTTTCCATTCTATGGAAGTAAATGGCTACCACCAACTATTTGGTTACCAACACTCTTCAAAATATCTTCTTTTGTGTTCAACAGAAACTCATACAGGTTTGGATAAACTTGAGGGTGAGTAAATGATGACAGACTTTTCATTTTGGTGTGAACTATCTCTTTAATTCATGCACTGTGAAAATTATTTTTCGAAGATTAATGGAGTATGTTTTACTTTAAAATACTACTTCAGTTTTTCTACCACAAAATTTCATGTTTAATTCAATGTTTTACTTGCCATTTTTTGTAACTGTTTAGGGAAATGATCTGAGTGTATATTGTTTATACACCATTTTGCTTGTGTTAATGCTTTAAACTCTAATGTGCAAAACATACGCCTTTTTTAACGTGCAGAATATGGGTGTTTTAAGCAATACAAACTCTGATGTGATTAGAGGGACCGCTGGTTATTATATACACGTCATGTGGGGAAACCGAATGACCTCTGACAATTCTTTCGCGTGAGTGATGAGAAATTTCCTATTAAATTATTCCAGGCGTTGCACTGACTTCCTCACCTCACCATACAAGCCGCTCCTCAAGAGGAAAGTCAAAGAGGGCAGTTTTAATTGAGTGATAAAATGGGCTGTATCTGTGTGTGAAATATAAAGACTAGGGACGGGAAATGAGAAATGAGAAATTTAACTTTTCCAATTCCACTAATGATTCTTTTGTTCTGATTCAGTGAGTCGCTGGATTGATTCAGTCTGAGAACTCTTGAAAGATTCATTACAAAGAACTGGTTCATAAGAATCATTTGTTCACAAATTTGACAATAAGAACCGCTTATGCAACCAAACATCTTGAAATGCATTCAGGTCCAGTGTTTATTTATTTATTTTTCAGAAGTGGTTCAGAGTAACTAACATAATTGTGACACAAAGCACGATCTGAGTGTGAGCGCCGCGTCGGCGCGGTTTGGTTTGGGATTTACAAAGCATTGAATGGCTGTCAACACACGCACGGAACGCGCTCTCCAGGGGACTCGTGCAAATATCAACACACACAAACACGCTTAAATACCTCTGAGGGTTAAAGACAATATAAAGTTTCTCACAGGACGTGGTCTGCATTAATCTGAGCAACACAAACCATTATGCTCACATGTTTGTGTTTACTTTCTAAGACTTCAGGGACAAGTTTGTCCTCAAAAGCAAGCTAAATCTGACAAACCTCCCTTTGGGTATATACAGGGACATCCTTTATTGGCAAAACCAGTCATACATAAAATAAATCTTGTATTTAATTCGAAAAATGTGTTTCTTTTAGGGGTACATGCAGTAAACAATTAGTCTGTCTAATTGAATGTGAAAATTGAATTCGACCAATAAGTATGAAACCGAGAAACCAAAGCACTGAAAAATTTCCAAACATTAATCGTGACAAAAACTCTAAATAACAAGGAAGAGATTGATTTTATAGGTGATTAATTATCAATAATAATGCACTTTAAGAATGATGCACTATACAAGCCTCTCTTAATGATTTCTGATAGCCAGTTTTGCCTTGGCTAATGCATTTGTGCAGAGTGTGTGCGTGTTTGTGCATGTATCATGACAGATTGTTTATAGACGCAACATATCTCCATCTCAAGGTCCAGCAACCTTCTTAAATAATTCCTTAAGCTCTCAATCCCAGAGAGAGAGACTGAAAAAGAGACAGACGGTTGTGATCTGTTAGGTGGGAGTCGTCGGATCTAAACCTCGTGTAAACTCACACTCGAGGGACGCGGTCTGCGCAGACGCGCAGACTTTAATTGGTTTCATTTGAATGATTGTAAAAGCCACTGCGTTATTAGATTATATTTATCCCCGCAGCGCGGCTGCTTACATCAGTGCTGAAAAGAGATTAATGTACAGAATTTTAAACTGCGCTTTAATATTCCGTTCAGATTTATCCAAACAGCTGCGTTGAGCCACTCAGATTGAGCTCTGTGCAAAGAAGATTTACCGCCATTACATGCGAGAACTGCACCACGGCTCTTCAAGGGTTCAAAAAAAACCTTCAATCTCTTGATTACCAGAGAAAATTACTTCAGCTTGTCACTCGGGTTTGTAAAAGCACAGAACAAATGCATTTTGATTAATGCAAGATGTTTAAAAGCTCAAATGTGCAGCTTCAAGCACTTAAAATAATTGTTCCATACAAAACAAAGAGTGTTATTTGAGCTGCAAAGAGTCTAAATCATCTTTTTAGCGCTGCGGACTGCTGTAAACAATTTTGTTTTTAGAAATCATTTTCTATGGAAATTACACCACAAGCGCTGTCCGTATACGGCTTAAGTTGCATTGAACCCGGAACATTCCTCCAACAAAGCGTCGGACGCAAGGCGCTTTGAAACAGTGTTTACACAAAACAGCAACACTACCTGAAAGAAAACAGCCGACCGGCGTCCTTTAATGTCCCGCGGCTCCAGCCAAACGCGGCCACATGTTTCAGCTCCAGTAAAAACACTTCAGCGCTGACATTAACAAGAGCCCTACGTTCCCCATATCAAATTCCACACGTTCGCCAAAAGACCATGCAACATTTCTGAGCACATTCCTGGCAGACGTGATACGCTAGAAGACAAATCACAGATGAGATCCCTTCAATATCTCAAATGTTTTCGCAATGCAGCAATGAGATGTTTGCTGTTTATGTCTCAAACTGTGCTCGGATTTACCAAGACAGTCTGCAATCAAAGGTCTCGATATGAACTCTAATCAGCATCTGCTGAAGAAAACTAGTGATATCCTAATGAAAAAGTCATTCTTTTGAGTCAGCGATTTGTTCGTGGATTGGACTGAATCAGTCTGGGAAGTCAATGGTTCTTCAACTCAATGAGTCAGTCTAAGCCAGTGGTTCTCAACCTTTTTTTCCACTGGGCCGCACTA
>NW_015787158.1:0-3637 GCF_001515625.1 Sinocyclocheilus rhinocerous | reverse complement strand
TCAGGATTCTTTGATGAATAAAAAGATAAAAAGAACAGCATTTATATTAAAAATACATTATTTGTGAAAATATACACTACCGTTTAAAAGTTTGGGGTCAGTACTATTTTTCTCTTTCTTTTTTGAAAGAAATACTTTTATTCAGCAAGGATGTGTTAAATTGATAAAATTTCATAATAAAGACTTATATTGTTAGAAAATATTTCTATTTAGAATAAATGCTTTTACTTTTAACTTTTCATTCATTAAAGAATGCTTAGAATGATGTCACAAAACTAAAACGTCTGTCATTTATGTTCTTTGCCTTCAAATGCATTTATTAAAACAATTATAATTAGTCATGTGTACCCGCAAACATGTCCAAATTCTCTGTGTGCCCTTAAAGAGGCAGCATTACTGATCTCAATTGGACACTTTTGTCTGATAACTGAGCAATTTAATGTGAACCAGACCCAAGGTACTTTACACTTGTCAATGTTGTCATTCATCTCAATTCAAGAGAATGCTTTAATCACAAACACTTAGCATAATCACATTGCTAAATTCTCAAAACGAACTGCATTATACCCTTATCATACCATATAGGTAAACCACAGATGTGGGCAGCATGCATTCTATGTACTATTTGTCTGTAAGTATGAAACTATGCATTAATATGAAAAAATGCCAGATTGTACACATCCATCAACAGTTATATTACAACCCGAGGGAATGGAATGTTTTTGTCTGCCTTGCTGTGACCTATGGAAAGCCCTGACCCGTTTTTACTGGATGCTGGGCCGTATAGCATTGGCCATCCGAGAGCGAGTAAAGTTGAAATTGAATGGCTTCCAGAAAGAACATATGATAAATGAGTGCTGAAAACATCAGCTCTAGTCATCTTACACAAATGCCCCTGACAACACCGGTTCAGCTCACAAAGTCAAAGATGGTGTTTGTTTTTCCACATGCTAAATGTCTTTTAAGATGTTATTAATGAACCAAATGTTACGTTGAAAAGGTAAACAGGAAATCTCTCTTTTTTTCTTTCGTAAAAAAACCTTCAGCTTGAAATGCTGCTTTGCAATGCTTGCTGAACAATGCAGTTTTTTTTTTTTACATTTCTATAGTCTTAAGTTTTAGCAGAAACGGTGTGGATTAAGTTACAGGCCAAAGTTTAAGATTAAGGAGCTATATTGTGAAATATTGCATAAGTTGCCATTGGATGTGCAAAAATCCCAAAAAGCCAAAAGTGTTTGAACACATCTATGAATTACATATACAATAAAATGTGTGGCTCTGGATAAGACATTCAAAATATAAAACCAAGTCACACCATAATAGCATCAAATGCTTTAAATCTGAAAGGTTTTTAAATAGACATTTCACAAAATATGTTTTTAAATGTGGCTTAATAGTTCAAATACTTTTTGGGTTCACAGCATTACAAACTATTTATTCAGTTGGCCTTAAGAAAACATTCAGCATAAATAGCATTGATTTTCAGCTTTTTAGACTTTCCTATAAAAATTTTAAAAATGCAATTAATTATATGGATTTGACTTCTAGGCAAATATTTCATTATCTGTCAGCGTTTAATGTGTGCTTGAAATCTTATTGACAGTCTGTTTTGAAAGCTAATGGTGTCCACTGTTTTTCTTTTCAAGTTGTGCCCGTGGACATTTATTTTAGCCCTTCACATGATGGATTAAAGATAATTTTTTAGGCAATACGTTTTCTCTGTTGTCATTTTGATAGGACCAGAGGGCATATGCATTACACATCTTTTTCTGTTCTATGACAGCTCCGTTCAAACACAAGCGCAGGAGAAGATGAAGGACCCTGGCAAGGTGGGCTTCCTTTGCCCTCTCTGATTTCTCCATATGAAATCATTTCCCTGGGGAGATCCCTGTGGTGCAGTGGTTAAATGAACAGCTCCTCGGTGAGTAGATCCATTCAGAATGCTGAAATAGGAATTAACATAATTTGTATTAGTTCTTGGTATATAGTAGCCTGAAAAAAACAAAAAAACTAAACACGAATCACAAATGAGGTCACTTTACTGTAATATCTTTGTTTCTTCTTGAATAATGTGTCTCGGATCTTTCATTCAAGTATCATGCTTCTCGGGCTTACATGTCACCTCACTAGTTTTAGAAGAGATGTCACACATTGAGGTCTTAATATGAGTTAAAATTCTCAAATTCTTATCAAAATTATTTTATGATAAAAGTAACATTAATATATCTATATTTTTATTATTTATCAACAATGATATTTTTCCCACTTTCGGTGTAATACACTGCTGTTCAAAGGTTTGTGGTCTATATACTATAATATGTGGTAATATATATATATTTTTTTTTTAAAGAAATTAATACTTTTATTCAACAAGGATGCATGCATTTCACTGATTAAAAGTGACAGTAAAGATGTTTATAATGTTACAAAATATTTATATTTCAAATGTTCGCTTTAACTCTTTATGTTATCAACGAATCCTGAAATTATAATGGGAAAGTTATTTTAAAATGTCCTAATATTACTGTTTTACTGTATTTTGATCAAATAAATGCCTTGGTGAGCATACAAGGCTTTCAAAATTTCAATTTCAAAAACATTAACAAATCTTACCAACCACAGACTTTAGACATATGTCATTTTTAACATTCAAAAAGTCTTCATGTGATTTTTTCCCACAACTGAGTTTGTGCTTTCTTTAAAATAAATGAAAAATAAAAAATAAAAATACATTTTATTTTTTTAAAATATATTAAAATAGAAAAGCTACTTTAAATTGTAATAATATTTCACACTATTACTATTCTTACTATATTTTTTGATCCGATAAACACAGCCTTGGTCAACACCATTAAAACGTTAAAAAATATTTTAGACAATAAATAAAAATAAAATCAAAAGAAACTTAAAACAAAATGAGAACCGTGTTAAGTCTCCTATAAGCTATGTAACAGCAACCTCTGAGCAATTAATTTTTTCCTTTTATATGATAGAATGCTTCATTGTACAAACCAGTCCTCCTTGATTTATTAAATAAGCATGGATTTATTTCTCCTTGTAAGATATATTCCTACATAAAATTCTGTAATGCAAATCTGTCAGGCATTACCAAGAAACCATCACAGCATTTGAGAACGAGATGGATCAGGTGACAATACTGATTTGGCAAGACAAAATAGCCTCATTCAAGTCCTCTACCATATGAAGCTCTATAGAACCAATGTTCTTCACTGTACCTATCAACAAACCAGTTTTTTTCCCCCACAGTTGTTCACTGATTGATCACACATATCCGTTTCGCTGTGTATGCCGGCCAGTGTTTATAGTTACTGGAGTGTGTTGGGTAAATACTGGGATTAACATGAAGGATCGATCCATTTTACATCAACACGGAACTTTTGGAAACCCACCGTGTTTCCTACACAAGCTCTAATCCTGTGGCGGAGATTTCTCAGCTGCTCCTTCCACTTGTAGAAATACGTTCCCAGGCATCTTTGCTTCATATAGATGGGCAGGCGATGTCAGAGTGGACACTGAGTCACATAAACACTCATACACACTAGAGTCACAAGCCCAAATCAGTCAACATCAGACCGTGTCAGTTTGACACACACATGCTCGGGGCTCAATGTAAATA
>NW_015787157.1:0-3576 GCF_001515625.1 Sinocyclocheilus rhinocerous | reverse complement strand
AAATAATGTTATTTTTAGCAACATCATATGACCCCTTTAATACATTTCATACATAATGGAGTAAATGAACCATGGCAGAAGACACAATGTACTTCTTTTCTTTCAGCATACAGGGTTAAATGTGAGTAGTTTCATGTTTCAAAGCTTGTTTGTTGCCTGGATATGATTCTTCAAAAGATCCTATTCCTGTTCCACATCTTTTATATATACCATCAGCAGTGCTGACTGTGGATGTAGCTGAAAGACCCGCTTCAGCTGAAATGACACATCTGACCCAGACGTATCTCTGTGATGTGTCACCCACTTGCGTCTGCATTTTATTATCCAGTTGACAATCATAGAGCAGTAGCGAAAAGTGTTTCAATGTGCAGCAGTAGCCAATTCAGCTCAATGGCACACTTATTCTGAATGTTCATATAGTGGGTCAAGAGCATAACAGTGCCCGTCAGTATGTTTTTTTTTATGGCGTATTTTCCATTCATGCTTTACAAAGGGTCTTTACAAATAGTTCAATAACCCAGCCAAGCAGCTCAAAAATGTATCATATAAGAAACACTGATTTGAAGTTAAAGGGAACATAACACACATAGTTTCTACAATTTCATGGTAATCTTGAGTACCTATAGAGTAGTATTGCATTGCTTCATATCTCTGAAGAGTCGTTATTTTTAGCAGATTTATAAAAGACCGATACAGCTGTACTGCTTCCCTCTTAAAACAGTCGAGCTCCTGGAGGAGGCATGCTGTGGGCGGAGCTAAAGAGTCAAGAGCATGCACAGCTTTTTTTGCCTAGCGAATGTCTGCAAGCTGTGACATCGACATAAATAAAACAGGAACAAAACTTTATTGACCTAAATTTACTACGGCTAACAAATGAATGAATGAAGGATGTTGATGGCTATACTCTTGCTCTGGCTCTTGTGATGTGCAGGCGCAAGTGCCCATAAAAGGAATTCCGCCCTTTATGACGTCATACAGGGCCAAGAATGCATGAAATAGGATTAGACCTCCCATTAAGAAAAAAAAAGAAAACCCTTAAAGGAATAAACAATACTATTCAGCATCGTTATTCCAGTTTTCAGAGTCTCATGATCCTTCAGAAATCATTCCAATTTGCTGGTTTGCTGTTCAAGTAACATTTCTGATTATTGTCAATGTAACAATCTGTAGCACTTTAGTATAGGTACCAATTCTCGCTATTAACTAGCTGCTAGCATGCCTATTAGCCTATAAACATATTGGCTGGTTATTAGTACTTATAAAATATATTCAAATATATTAAAACAAGTTAGCAGCATGTTCAGTCAAACCTTTTAGCAATGTGCTGGAACATAACATTTTAATAACATCTTAAAACGGCAAGCTTTTCAACGTTATTTCAGACTTTCAAGCAAGGTTTTAAGCCAACATCAAAGTTTGTTTACAAACCTCTCGCATCTAGTTAAACATGTATTTCTGTAAATAATGGGAATTGATCTATAGGCTTTGCAGTCATGTTTGTGGGTTTTGTTGCCTTAAACACAGAACTGCTATATGAACAATAACAATATTAGAAAAAAAAGGTACAAAGCTGTCACTGGAGCAAGACCCTAAGGTATGAGAGGTACATATTTTTATTATTACCTTAAAAATACATATTAATACCTAACGTGTACATACATTTTGAAAGGTTACCATGACAGATTTATAATTATTTTGTGAGAGTATATATATATATATATATATATATATATATATATTGTATGAGACTGGACCTAACTTCACTAATAGGTGGCAGGCTCTTGAGGGACTGTAAAGTCCCTGAACTCTAAAATAAGTGCCCTCAGGACCGCACATATCAGCAAACCATGCAACTGTGGGTGCAGAGAAGCAGATCACACTGACGATTATTTGTGGTAATGAGAACACTGTGCGCATCATCGTTCTCACTGTGATGAAGCAGTTCATCATCTGCCTCATGGGCTGAAACACTCAAAGACGAGAGGCTCGTTTTCTGGGTCCGTCGGGCCGCTCCACCAGCCAGGCACTGACCCATATGACTCATCCAAAATGTTAACGTGAGTACTCTTTTATTTGCACACGAGAACTTCCTTACCGATGACCTAGTTTCAGAAGCTCTGAAGGCATGCGGTCTAATTGGATTTGTATCATTCAGGAGCTTTTTGGTCTGAAACCACAAATGATAAGAAGGCTGCAGTGTTATGCGGACTTGAAAGACCTTTTATTGACGTCTCTGAGCCCGAAATAGAAGGGTAGAGGAAAGAGACTTTGCCGACTCATTCTTTATGCAGGAGTAATAGGACTGCACTCAGACTTTTTTCACTTTTACTCTGGGCTCCTTTTGTTGTTTTCCTCAGGAAATCTAAAATTCATTGCGAAGTATATCTTTCAAAGTGTTTCCCTTTGAACAAATTAAAGTAGAAATGAGTCTATATCTGGGTTGCAAACAGTGACATTTGTGCCCCATTTGCTTCCAAACGACTTACTGATATAATTGACTTTTTCAAACTTTTGGATAGATTTGAATGTATTGTAATAGGTAATGCAAAATGAAGTTTTAAATTAAATGTTTAAATGTTTATCATTAGCTAGTTTGCATACGTACATATATATTATTAATGTTTTCACTGATCTCAATGTCTCTGTAGTTTTCTTTCTGTTTAACACAGTTGTGCTGTGACATGTCTCCTTTAAATATAATTTTTGATCAATAAAACTTCATGTTTTAAGGATAGGCTTAATCATGTTTAATGCATTGTTCAGCCAGAGAAGATTTTCTCATACACTTTGTATCTGTATTTTTTAAATGGTTTATTAGTATATTTCTCACAGTAAGTACAGTTCAGCAACATTGTGGAAAAGCCACATTAAAAAAAAACAAGCTTAACCCAGGAGACCAGTTTAACCAAGACAATGAAAGTTGCTTGTTTACGCTGGATTTTGCTCCAAGTATTTGGCCATTTTGAATGCGTTGCCCTTTAACAGTGTCTGATCTTCTGGAGCAGAGAGGGCTTTTGAGTTAAGTTTTATTCATTTCCATAATTCATACTGTGCTCTGAAAAAGAGTGATTCTAAACCAGCAAGCCTCAAAATGGCTCAAAAACAAGAAAAGACAATTAAAATAAGCTAAAACCACTAATCTCTTTCTAGTTATACCAAAATATTTATATAGGTGAGACTCTAATTTAAGGTTACTTGGAGTCAAAAAGGTTGAGATCCTCTATTCTAAGCCATTTCAGTGCAAACACTAAGATTTATATTAAATACTGTCAAAAGGCTGAAAAATATTTGGTTGTACTTTATTTTGTATTGTTTTGCCAATTCCAAAATGCTCAGAGACATAAGAGGCTTGAAAGTCCATAAAGTATAAACTTCAGAAAGCCCTCTAGAACGCTGACCTGGCTTACCTTCATGTTGTGTTCATTACCATAAACATTACCGTAAATTCAGTGGTAATGGAAGTGCCGTCTATAGGGTGTTTTTAATTCTATAAATCAGAACTTTCCTTGCTTCCTGTTTCATCTCCTATATGAGGACATGAGGGTGAATGAATTCCAAGAAATTACTTTAATATTA
>NW_015787156.1:0-3616 GCF_001515625.1 Sinocyclocheilus rhinocerous | reverse complement strand
CTTCCAGGGATTTCAGAATCAATCTGTGTTGCACATTTCTTACTGTGAGTGAGGGATACTGGGAAATTCCTCAGAGAAATTATCTTTGGCTCATCTGAACAGATGGAGGATTTTTCCTCCAAATGGTTGACTTTATTACCTTACCGATTTGTTTCTAAGTGAAATAAAGTTTTCTTACTCCTTTTCTCTAAAAAATTCTGGTACTTTTATAGCACTTTGTTACTGCTTCCTCAGAGTCAAACTAATTATATTCCTCATTTGTTTTGTAAGTCACTTTTGATAAATTGTTTGCTAAATAAATGCATTCAAATAGTTGATCAGCCCAAATGTTTATGGTAGTAGCAGTATTGAATTGCATGTCATTGGTGCTTTAACACTGCATCATGAAATCTGAAATATGGTCATGACTTTGTTAGATTCATCTGAATTATTTAAGTAAACTTCATTAATTTCATCATTCATTTTTATTCTGAAGACACAGTATAACTGGAGGGACTGAATTGTATTAGCATCTCGATTAACTAATTTTTGCAACTGACAAAAGGATTTTTTTAGAAGAAATGCATGTTTTATACAGTATATTGGGAAGTATAATAGTAATTATAAAGGTTCTTTAAGTTCAGTAATCACTGCAATTTCCATGTATCAAATACATTCTCATACCCATACTTTTTTAGTCAATAAATGGAAATGCAAGCTTATGTAAGTCATATTTGTCAGCTTTGGCATGCTAATGATTCTTTAGGGGTTTCTGGAGGCTGTTAATTTGCTGTTCTATAGTAGATGAATAAATAAAGCTGTCACATTTGTTGATCATCTCTCAGCATCTTCTCTGCTCTAGCCTCTCTTATTTCAAAATGGCATTTGAAGGCAAAGGAATGCCCACACATAATCATAATTACATCTCAGCTACTAAAATCAATTGTGGAACTCAAACTTCCATCTTTCCATGAAGAGTGATGGATACCTGTACCCACACATTTTCCATAGCTTTAGCTTTTGGGGTTGATAGGGAATATGCATCACATTCCTGTTGCTGAATCATCCATAGAGCATGACACTAACATACCTTGCTCATGCATTCGATTACCTGGATAAAATCATCTGCTTAATGCATAAATGTAAATATGTGTGCTATTGAAATCAATAGGGGATTCAAAATACATGTGAAAAATCTATTATTAAGAGACATCCTGGGCTTTTCAAAGATACCAAATGTTTGACATCACAATTTGATAAATTGTATAGAAAGAGAATAAAGCTATGTTCGTTAGTGTGTTTTTAATCATGATTTTCACAATATGTCTGGTAACGCTTTCTATCTTTCTATCTTCTATTTCTATACTCCAAACTGCTATTTCTCTGTAGAGCTGTCAGGATGCTGGTGCCTAACATTATAATGGGAACTATCAGGGGCGTAGCCATCATATTAGAAGTAAGGGGGATAGTAATGTCAAATGTAATAGGCCTAC
This sequence comes from Sinocyclocheilus rhinocerous, assembly GCF_001515625.1. Lineage (NCBI taxonomy): Eukaryota > Metazoa > Chordata > Actinopteri > Cypriniformes > Cyprinidae > Sinocyclocheilus > Sinocyclocheilus rhinocerous. The sequence goes on along the minus strand of NW_015787156.1, from coordinate 2,144 downwards.
CATTTTATTTATTTATTTATTTTTATGTATGTATGCATGTCTAATTGACACGTTTTATTTTTTCTTATCTCTTAAATACACTGCTGAACAATAACCAATAATTTGTATTCTATAATATTTTTCCCTGTATTTTCCTAATGACAATTTTATGCACTGCATTATATTCATTACATTATATCTTACTGTATATTTATTTATTACAGATATTTTTTTGGCACTTCATAAGTTATTACTTCTATAAGTCTGTTTTTTACTTTCAAGCACCATCCAGCTTTGAGTATGGATGAAACATACTCTGAATTAGAGTGTTTAGCACTCCATATTGTTCACATCACCTTGTTTTGGATATGAATAAAATGTTGGGTCATTCTTGGGCTATCTTGTCTGTAGATTTATTCACAATGGCCCTTGAAAACCTCTATACACTTGCCTGAAAAAAAAGTGAGTGGGGGACACTATACACCCATGGGAACTATTATCCATTATATCTCATTAAATAATCTGAATCAACGACATGTATATTAGACCCTATACCTACCAAGCTTTTAAAAGAGATGTTTCCAAAAGTCATAGAACCTTCTTCTTCTTCTTCTTCTTCTTCTTCTTAATATTATTAATTCATCATTATTGTTGGGATTTACCCCAATACCTTTCGAGCTGGCTGTTAAGCTTCTTATTAATAACCACAGCTCAATTCTAGAGAAATATGTAACTACAGACCAAATTCAAACCTCCTTTTTCTATCAGAAAAAGTGGTATTTCCACAACTATGTTTCTTTTTGGAAAGCATTGGTATCTGCAAGGAATTCCAGTCAAGTTTTAATTTAGACCACTTAATAGCCCTGAAACTGCACTCATCAGGGTTACAAATGACTTGCTTTTCTGATCGTGGTTGCATCTCTCTTATTAGTGTTACTAGACGTCAATGCTGCCTTTGATACTATTGACCACATTCTCTTGGATAGGTTTGAAAATTATGCAGCAATTAGTGGAATTGCGTTGGCATCGTTCAAATCATACTTTTGTCTTTTGTCATACTTTTTGTCTAATCATACTGTTGTCATTTTGTAGCAGTAAATGAAGAGGTGTCATATCGATCACAAGTGCAGTAAGGAGTACCACAAGGCTCAGTACTAGGACTGTTGCTTTTAACCATGTACATGCTACAATTGGGAGATATCATTAAAAACATGGAGTTAGTTTTGATGGTTACACAGACAATAGCTCTTGAGTCCCGACAAAACATCCCATTTCATAAAACTAACGGAATGCATATTTAGTAAAAAAAAAAAAAAACATTTAATTTTAATTAGTGGACCAAAAACCTCCACACATAATAACACAGAACACTTCTTAACACTTGATGGATGTTCTGTCAAGTCTTTGTCATCAGTCAATAATCTGGATGTGTTATTTGATAGCAATTTATCATTTGAAAGCCACATTTTTTACATGTAACACTGTTTTTCCATCTGAAAAATACCTAATATCTAATAAATTATGACATATGCTCTTAGTGTCAAATGCAGAAATGGTAATTCATTCTTTTCTGACCAGCGACAGTTTTTGTACCTTTTTTCTGAGAGTGTGGGTATAGTATATGTGAACATGCATATGTGTGATAGATTTATTTCAAGAATGTGTGTGTGCTCTCATTGGCTGATAAGAACTGGAGGAAATGAATAGTGGGTGTGGATAAAGAGAGAAAGAGCCAGGGAAGGAGGGCTGAAGACAAATGTAACTGTCTCTGTCGCTCTGCCACAGTGTGGTACAGAACAACAAATCCACGCCGTTCTGGAGATGCACATCTTGTGGATCCTCCTCTGTCATGCAGGTGTACACAGCTGAGACAGACTTACCAGAAAAGACAAAAGAGAAGAAACTAAGTGGAAATTGGTTTCAATGTATGCACTGACAAGGAAGGAGATTTGTTTGTTTCTTGGTCATACATCCACTGGACTCCAAAAGCTACCTGAGGAAGTATACAGCGAGGAGTCATCTTTTGAGGAAGTGCTTACTCTTTTAGGATGTGTTCTCTCTGCTGTACCTCACATTTCCCCTGGCCACCCTTTCATTGGGATTTAGTGAGGATTGATGGCTCATACAGGCTTTTCCCCTAAACATCTGCTGACTCTGGAAACCTG
>NW_015787155.1:0-3162 GCF_001515625.1 Sinocyclocheilus rhinocerous | reverse complement strand
TCGGGGGGTGCAAATGGCACGCTTGAGAGGGGACATCCCGTCCCCCGAAAAGACCAGTGGGGCTCCTTTGTGCAGCTGTTGGCCTGTATTAACACAAACCCCCAAAGAGCCACCTGTCACTGCAACTGGACAGAGTGGTTTGTGGGAGTTAGAAACTTGGAGACAGGAACCCCAATAAACTATCTATCTATCTATCTATCTATCTATCTGCGCCTATAACGTTTTAAATGTCAATGTTTTTAAAACTTTCAAACAAGGGGTAGCAAACATTCATAGTTTGTCTTGACAAACTTTGCTTAAAATAGTCTTGTGAATTTAAAGAATTTTAATTCTACTTCCTCACATTCAAAATGAAACTGCTATCTCCATTCAACTTCACAGAATTGGAATTTAAACAACTTTTCTCAATTTAATGTTAAATGGCACACATCCCTTTTCTATTTATATGGAAAGCGTCATCTCTAAATCTATGCATGATACTACTGCCAATAATTACAGTTTGAAAAGACCTCATTCTGAAGTTGACTCATCCTGCAAAGCTTTAGATGTAAATATTAAAATGAAAAGATACAAAAATTAACTACAAATCTGATAATGCATTCACAAATTTTTGGATAAAAGCATCTGCTAAATGACTAAATGGAAATCCCTCTATTCAGTGATCTCATGTTCTTGCACTGTTTAAGCAGGACGCTAATGTAAAAAAGACTCGCTCAAAAGCTTCTTTATGAGTTGAAAATGAAGAATGAATGAGGTGTGACAAAGCAGAAAATAGTCCAGATTTGCTTTATTGAGGACAGTTTTGTGATTAGACTGGTAATGTAAATACAAACAGCATTATATTTCATTATGGAAAATAAGAACAAAACAACCAAATGCTGTTCACAAAAAAAAAGGCACTGTGAACTAAAGATGTGAACACACACACACACACACAGAATATTTATGTCTCTGTGGGCGTACACAAACTTTAACACATTCTGGGCAATATTTTCTAATGGCTTTGTTGAGTTTGATAGCTGAATAGAGGCTGAACTGTGAGGGACATCCAACCACGGAGTAAACAGGACACAACAGAGCTCTAATCAAAATTACAAAGGGAAATTAGACTGGGTGAGAAGCCTGAGAAGTCTGGTTTAACTATTTTCATTGTCAAGAGAAGAACGTGTGATATATGAAATCTTTAATAAACCGATGAATCATGTTCTTTTACATGTTTCTTTTTCACGTGTTTTTGTGGATAAAGTTCCACACCCAAAGAGTCACTCATGTTGCATGTGTTTAGTAGTTCAGATTCAAACTGAGCTGAAACCAAGATATATTTCAATGCAAATTTGTTCTCATGCCTCCTAAAAATAAGAAAATTGCTAAAGTATCTAAGCAATACAGTTCAATTGCTGTTTGACATCTATAGCAGTTTGTTCCATTGCTAACCATTTTGGACACTGGGCTTAAAACTTTAGTTTTATATGCTTAGCGAGGCTCAGGTTCAATAGAGTCCGTCTCGAGAAGCCTGTCTATTGTCCTGCAGAACCCAAGGGTCAGCATCTCTGCATGGTCAGGGTCATCAGTGGCCCCTTAATGAAATCACAATGACAGGAATGCCCAGAATGCACCCAGATAGACCTTCAGTCTTTCATAAGTGTGTTTCTATGTGAGGAACGTGGTATCAGCCAACTTTAGAATAGAGTTAGTGAGAGAATGACGCATTGAGAAAAAGCCTGGGCAGTCTCATCTGTCCATTGTTTGAAACATTTCTGCCAAAGTCTGTCCTGCCTTGTAGAGTTCAGATGGGAAGCAAAAGGATGGAGCTGACAGATCATAAATAAAACAATGTGGTGTCAAATGAATCAGGCTACTTTGTTTATTAGAGATCATAATGCACAGCAGAACGAGAAACCAGTTAGTCGGCATACTGTGTCATTTGTCTGAAATAATTGTTTCCAGTTAGCCACAGTTCTGGTGTAATGTTGCATGACATTAGATATTATAAGTGAGGTAATGTAAACCAATATTAAACAATGTCACAATGGGAATGTGTGTTGCAAATTTAAATAAGGTTGGGAAATGTTCTTTGTAAAATGTGGGCAAAGACAACCACAAAGTTGTTTCTATTAACCTTATTTAAACAATACAGAGTTATGATTATCATAAAGGGGTTTTCTATTAAGTATAATGATATTAAGTAAATACTTATAAATGTGCCTCACAAAATGAGGTCACTTGTTGGGTGAAACGTCATGATGAGGCAACAACCAACATAAATATCATTTTTGCATAGTGAAACACCTACTGAGTAACCATTTGCATTTAGCCGAAATAAAATGTAGAAATTCAAGTCAGCCAAATAAGCCTAAACAATTCCACTTATATGCAACACGTATGAATATGTAACAAAGCCAAATTTCAAGGTCAAGATGAGCTGCACCATATAAAAGCTTTTATCGTCCATCTGAAAATTGCATTGTTGTTGTACATTTTTAACTGTTGCTGTCCCGAGTCATATAATTTACAGGATCACTTTATTTCTTTGTATTATGTGATTGAGGTTTTAGCAGATTAGGTCCTAATTGTTGGGGTGAGGATGGAAATAAAGGATTATAGTGAATCTCAGGTGTTTTATCTTTCTGAGATTTCTTATCAGGATTGCATTTAAAGCAGTGTCCACACAGGCTATTTGACTCACTAAAGTTAGTAGAATAATAGCAGGAGTTACTTTAACTGGTGTTTTTTAGATTAGATGCAACTTTATTGTCATTGCGCAGAGCACAAAGACCATAAAATACAGAAGCATTGTTATAGTGTAATTTGGAGATTCTGTTATGTGATTTGTCATTAATTACACAACTAAATAATCAAAATGCATAACTTTTGCATTAAAGTCCAATCTTTATGCTAAAATGCATAATAGTATTTTACATGCATGACACCTTTATCAAAAAAAAAAGTAATCAAAAATAAGTAATCAAAAAATATAAGTGGCATATTTTATATATTCTGCAAAAACTCTTGCCCAGGTATACTTTAAGAAAAGTTTGTAAAAATGCGGCCCAGTGTACCATGGTTAATATAAAGGAATTTTCTATATTGATTTTCTACAGATGCTTTAATCTGTATTTTGAATTAAAGGGGTCATATGATGTTGCTAAAAAGAACATTATT
>NW_015787154.1:0-3560 GCF_001515625.1 Sinocyclocheilus rhinocerous | reverse complement strand
GAGAACATTGTCTTTTGTTGTGTATTGAGTTAAATGTTGTGAAACGAGATGTGAAAATGTAATTAGTGACCACTGGACCTTCTTTAAAACATGAATTGCTTAGTGGGCTAAACAAATAATATATACATACACACATATAAATTTGTATATATTATTATATATCATATATATTTTTTTAAATATTCATTTTGTATCACCTAGCCAAAATCCTACTTTACTTTATTCGTAGTTAAGAGCCATCCATTTAATTTTAGAAGACTCAACTGGTCTTATTTGTAAATTATAAAAATGTGAAATATCTGACAAAGCCTTGTCTGTTAATTCACACAAATTAACTTCAATTAACCAAACGTTTTTAACATATATGTTTCGAATAAAATCCTGTGTGCAAATATGAAGGCTGTTAAAATGGAGGAATGCGAGCCATTTGCAGTTACATTTTAACAGCTTCGCTTTCAGTAGATCAACTTCCAATGTAAAGGCTTGTGTTTATAAGTGAACAGAAACTGCACTCTGAGAGGTTGTTAAGGCCATTACATGTTTATGCCAACATGAGAACAGAGCAACTGCTCAAATATTATTTCAAGTCGTGAGTCACATTCAGCGTGCAGCACAAAAACGTGAGGCTATGTTGCAGTTAGAGTGATTGACAATGACCAGAATTGTCCAATAGCAATTAAAGCCAAAGACTTAACTACATACCAAATATAATCAATTAAGAATCAACCACTACAAAAACCCATTCCAGTTGACCACACAAATTTGGATATTGTGGGATGACATGTCCCCTCAATGTCTTTTGTGTTTATAGCTTTGATTAAAACCAATTACATAAATATACAGGTTGATTTGCGTACTGGCTAAAGAAACGCACTTTTACGAGAAGCTAAAAACAACTTAAAAGGAGATGTTGAAAGAATCTCAAGCCTTTTCTAACTGAAGTGACAGATTAAAGAGTAATTTGCCAGTTAGAGCGAGTTTCCAAGCTCTTAGCACTACACTGCCAACTGGCCTCGGAATTCATTGCTTGCCACAACCCGCCACATTGGAAACAAGTACTACTGTGAATTATTTTTCATCCTACAGTGTTACGCATGTCTTGAAACAAGGAAAACGGAAGAAAACGGAAACACCCACCGTGTTCAGGAATGATAACACTGATGAACAGTATCTCCAAAATAAAAAAAACAATGGCAAAGCGGTAGAAAATAATGTGGCATCCTTCATTTTTTTCACACAAAATGATATTTTTTTACCTTTTGTGTTTAAAAAAAGTCATACAGGTTTGGAACGACGTGAAGATGTGAAAAAGTTTCGCATTTTTGGCTGAACTATACCTTTATGCTTCTTTAAATAGATAGTACTACATCTTGCTAAGGACTACTTGAGGTACAATCCCTCCCTTTTCAGTACGAAACATTTGTTTTTCTTAAGAAGTTAAAATAATAAGATAAGCAACATCTTCGACATCCAATTAAATCCTGTCTGGACTGGCGGCCTCTTTTAAAGTTATTTTAACCTGGACGACACAATTAGTCAATGTGTTCTCCAAAAACGAAGAGACGGGCTTCAGCTTTTTCCAGAAGATTGCGTGGGTGTACCGTTATGGGTCTTGTGGCCTAGTAAGAAAATGGCACGCAAACTCTTCTCATTATTAAATACTCCAGCAAATCTTGGCTTTAAGTACATATTCTGTATTAAAAGGTGATTCATATTGTTGTAGAAATGTTTTCTTGCTGCCATGGTCTCTCATCCTGCTTTGAATGGAGGGAGGATCTTTAAAAACTATTGATCATTGGAAAGTATGTTTGGTAGACATGGTTTCGGAGATGCTTCATTCTTCAAGTATGCAAAGAGGTCTTTGGGCCAGTTACACAAAGAGATTATGTAATGGTTGTAAGTCAGCCTCTGGCACAGGTACCTGGGGGCAAAAAGCTGGGAACGCGCAGCTGCACGTCTCAGCAGCTCCAGAACAGAACGTGCCGGGGCAGAGCAAAGCCAAGCTAGTGGAAGACTCCTGCTCTTAGGACCTGGCATGTCTTACCAAAACCATTCTCTGCGCCAAGAGTCATTTACTAAAAGCTTTACACTGTGGGGAACCCCTCCCTCCTCTTACAAGAAACTGCACTGGAGATATTTATGTCTCTCTCTCTCATTCATTGCTCCTGGGATCTTTGAATCTTTGTCCTAACTACAAAAAATGGAGGAAATCTATACTTGAAATCCCTTTCCATTTGATGTCTTAGTATGAGGGTGAATCTCACGTTGGGAGACCATCCATTTTTTATTCCTATTCTGTGTTTTTATCTTCATTAACAAAACTATTTGTGGAATAAATGAGAAAATGAATCTGCAAGATAAAGGGATTCAAAATTGCAGAATTTGAGCTCAATTTATAAAATTCCACACTTTTCCCACTCCTTGCAGGATTTTATTTATTTTTTTATTTTTTTACTGATTTCACAAGCTATCAGTACAAATTGCATGCTTTCAGTTCTGCCTAACCAGTGTTGTTAGAGTTAAGTAAAACTAAAAATTAACTTTAAAACAAAACAAAAGTCAAAATATAAATATTATATGAAAAACTAAAGTAAAAAAAAAAACTAGAAAATTAGAAATGCTGCATTGCAACCAACTAAAATAAATATACTAAAATTACTAAAACTAAAATTAAATAAAAATAAATTAAAGCTAAATATAAATATTTTTTAAAACTACTAAAAATGGCAAAAGCTCATTACAAAATTACTAAAACAAAAAATTAAAATAAAAAGGGAAAATATATCAAATTATTAATAAATACTATTTAGTAGCATATAATTAGTATTAAGACACATTTTACTGTAAACTATAAACACCTTTTCCTGCAAAATATTTTAAATGTTTATTTTCTAATTCTCAAAATGTCTGTAATCCAGTCTGTCAAAGTTGCAGATTTTGGAGGAAAACCGTACTTGGGGTTTTACTTCATTTCTGGCGGCCAAAATGTTGCGAGTCCCTATTGTAGTGCTCTCTGCTTTATCTAATATATTTGACTGTATAAATACGCAGAATTTGGCAGATTTTCCCTCAAAATAAGCACAGAAAGTCTGCAGATTCTGCCTGAGCCTATGAATGTCCAAATCTGTACTGTTACAGAGGTGCTTTAACATGGTACGGCCCATGAGACCCTTTCCTGCCCATAAGCCGTATTCATTTTACCTGACTGCCTGGTAAAATAAAGAGGGAAAGTTAAGAAAAACGGAACGCAGCTCACATTCGCTTTAAACTTCAACGACTAACATATGTTTTGCGTTTGTGGAGAAAAAAAGCCCTTACTTGAACATAGTCTCCTTAGGGCTGCAGACAAGAATTCCACAAAGACAGGAAACATAAAAAAACACTCTGCTTGATTTGATGAAGCAAACTTATCCAAGGACTCCCTCACTAGAGGCGGACCCCACAGTCGAGCCACCCAGTAACTGCACCCCCTCCGCTCCCATGAATAAAGGCCACATGTTCTGTTAAACTGGAGGTGGAAGTGGGGAAAACAAGCCAGACATCTCCAGGGTACAGGGCCA
>NW_015787153.1:0-3561 GCF_001515625.1 Sinocyclocheilus rhinocerous | reverse complement strand
CAGCTGAACTCAAAGAACCTGCTCATATTAGACAACACAGCGTGGCTGAGTGTTTATCATCCCCTCACAAACAATTAGCCTTCATTAAGCAAACTAAATCTGTATGCATCTCTCCTGTAGCAAACGCAGCGGGGGAAGCCGCCTCTCTTGGCCATTTCCACCCCCGGCACAGCTAGAGGCTGAACATCCAGCCGTGATGGAGATCTCCTCCACAGGCCAGCGGGGAAAATTAACAGACTGTTTACGTTCAGCGCTTTTAATTTATGCCAGGATGAACCCATCAAGGGTGCTCTGGTTTGGCCGCAGGGGGCCGCTGGATGTGACAGAGGTCGTGAGCTCTGTTTCTCACCTCATAGACGACAGTAGAGCACTTAGTTTCATATCTGAGCTCTCTCAGCTAGCTGATGCAGAATTATATGGCTTCAAAATGTCAGACAACAAACACAGCCATGATACAGTCACAGTGCACTCAAAGTAGATGCACAACCCCGCATGACTTGTGCAGGACTTTTGTGTGCACCGTATCGTACAACGGCAGAACATTATCCGTCTCCGCATGCATTCTATTCATACCTCGAGCAATCAATCTACACTCAGGTTAATATAAAACCCTCCAAAACAATTGGAGAGCCATTGAAGGCATGGTGGCTTCTGAAATAAAACTCTAATGGATATCCGCGGGAGACTGCCATGAAGAATGATTAATTAGGCCTTAACCATGAGCTTTAAAGCTGTACTCTCCGTCTCATTAGAGCCGAAAAGCAAGCATTTTTAGCTACAATAGTTATTATCCTTTCATAGCACTCCAAGTTGATCTTTTGTCCCAGTCCCGCTGTCTGATATTAAGGCTTCTACTGTGGAGATGTCTGACATTTAACAGGGCCTGCGGTGCGGCTTAGGGGAGAGGGGCGACTCTCTGGGGGGAGACATTGTGTGAGACCCCCTCCTTGGTAGCTTACAGCAGCCTGATATTACTCACCTTGTCACCTGCCACTGTAGCGTTCAATAACAGGGGATGACACTGAGGTCTGGGCAAAAATTAGCTCTAATTGGCCTTATCAGCCACAGTATGTGCTGTAGGATCTCCTGAAATCAATTAGACAAAATGAGCAAAAAATATAATCATAATCATAATAGTCATACATTTACATTCTGCAAATGGGTTTATTAATGTGATATGTGATTATGATGCTTACAGCATCATCAGAAAAAGTTCAGTTCGTATATGTTTTTTTCTTATTAGTTGTTATTTATTTATTTTATATATTTATATACAATTGTAATCATCATAAATAATATGATTATGATAATGATAAGATCAGGAATAAAGTTCTTATTTATAAAAATGTATTTAAAGTTTTATATATAATTGTAATTGTCATCAATGTGTGTTCTGGAACTGGTTAAAAACAATAATGTGTAATACATAATGGTAACAGGCTAACAGCATTATTTAAAAAAAAAAAAGTTTAAAAAGTATATATATATTCTATTTAAATACATTAACCTTATTACATATTTTCATTACATCAGTGTCATACATCACGTTGTTTTTATAATATTAATTATATAATATACTGTTCACAAAACAGTTATGCATGATTATGATCTAAACAATTTTTTTTATTCATAAGAACTGAACTTTTTTTATTCAGAAGAACTCATCACATAATGTGATCACACATTACATTGTTTATATTATGATTAACTAAAAACCTAAAACTAACCAACTAAACTAAGGAAAAACCTACTATCAATGAATATAAAAAATAAGAAAAATAAAATCCTGTGCACAATAAATAATAAACATAATAATATTTCTAATATAATTGTTATAGTTATAAACCTGCTTTCTGAAACTAGCTTTTAAAAAAGAATAATGAGATAACAGAAAAGTTAACACTCTCATAGAACAAGGTCAACCATAATTATAAAGTGACTAGTGAGATTCTCATTATAAATCTGTATAAAAATTTGGGATTTCAAAATCTGGGGGTCTGGGAATAAAACATCTGCTTACATTAGTGACAAATCAATTATAAGTCACACATGTGTCAACAGAGAAATAACAGGGTAAGATGTCCCACATGACGCCATGTACAGCAGGTTATGGGAAGCCCTATAGCGATCTTCTTTTCTTGCAGCTACGCTAACTGCTCTATCAACTTTAATACATCAACATTTCAACCCATAGGGGGTTTTATGTTGTCACAGGATGACGTTATTCCCTACAAAGCTACTGAGAGAAACATCTTACGCATCTTTACTTCCGTGCTACAGGGCAGGAAATTTCACACAACCACAGAGTGAAGTTCATGCCAGGTTACTTGGTCCCTCTGTACAAAAACCTCCATAATTTGGGCCACATTTCATCTGTGTGCATGAAAAAGAAAAAAACACCAAAAGAACTGTGATAATGCTATGCAAAAAAATGCATTAAAGTCCACTGGGATTATCAGTCTGAAGATATAGTATCAAAAAGCAGCCGGTCTGCTGCCAGTCAGCTTTTATGCAGATGCGTTTCGGCCTGGCCTGCCTTTGAACAATTTGTCATACTTTGATATTGTGTTAACCTGTGAATGCTGACTCTTCATTTGTTCAATTCTGAGGGGAGAGCTACGGTGTGGGAAGAAGCAATATTTCAATGGGAAGGGAAGAGAAAGAGAGCGGAGCGCTCAGTAGATCCGGCTGAACATTAAAAAAGGGCTGAAGATGAAGGCGAGGTGCGATTCATCATGTGGGCCTGCTGGTGTGGGCCAGTATCTGAGACAATTTACATTGCTGGAGCGAAGGTGAGATGTAAACACACTTTTGCTCATGGTTTACGTTCTGCTCAATGCACCTAATTGACTTTCGAGTGCATCATCCTGTCCTTGGAGAATGGGAGCTGATGAATGTTTGTCTGGGCACCGTGGATCCAGAAGAACCTCCCTCCCTGAAATAGCAGTGGCCCAGGATATTGTATTGTAAGACATGGAACAGCAAACATCCGCCCAAGTTCGTTTCTACTAAACAACCATATTAGATCCATTTTTGGGTTGTGATGCACCAGTTAAGAACCACTAATGTACTAGACTTTATTAAAGGTTTAAACAAAGGTTTCTAAATCCACAAAACCATCTGATCATTTTTTTTTTTTAATGCCTGAAAAGTCAATAACTGAATGAAGCCAAATGAAAAACTATAAGGGAAAAGGAGTAACACTAGCATCCTTTATAAGCAAGAAGCTCACTTATAATCAGCTTATAAGTGAGCTCAGCTCATATTCACATAAAATCAGCAAGAATTTTCCACCTTCACACAGCTGAGGAGCATTAAAATATGACATTAGTAATATAAGGCGGTATATACTGTATATGGAATGCAACAGAATAGAAAAATAAGAAAAGGGTAATTGCGACTTTTTATCTTGCAATTCTGAGAAAAAAAAGTCAGAAATGAGAGATTTAAACTCAGAATTCATGCTTTTTTCTCACAATTCGAACTTAATATCTCACAATTCTCTCTCTCTCTTTCTCTCTCTCTCTCTCTGTGTATTTGTATATATATATAGGATATACA
>NW_015787152.1:0-3540 GCF_001515625.1 Sinocyclocheilus rhinocerous | reverse complement strand
CCACCCAGTGCATTTAGTTATAACTGACTTTTAGTTTGCGTGCTTCGGATTGATCATGGAATCCTTGCATTTACTACCACTCTGCCAGCAAAGCAACACGAAGTAAAATTAGAATAGGGTTTTTATTTTTCGAATAATAATTACAGATCGAATATTCCACTATTTGTGCACACCCCTACTTTAAACCGAAATGAAGGGTGAGAAAATCTGTCCAAATAACAGGATGTGAACCTTTATCAGAGAATGGCCAGAATATCACTCTCTATTGTTTATCTTACACTCTTGTTGTCTGTACCATAACACTCTCAGAGAAGACTGTCTGCTATTCTAGCCCAGTTTATTAGATACTTCTGTCCTTCAGCTGCTGGGATCAAAGAAAGAACACAATATCCTGCTCATTCAACCTTCACCTCCACTGCCATACGGGTTTAGAAGGGTAAGTAAATGATTTTTCAAACAGGTGTCACAGCATCTGCTCTTACCTTTTTGAACAACTCTGAGGCTGATCTCGCCTGCAAAGCCCTGGAAGTCGGGCGTATTTCGGACTTGGCAGCTGTAGGTACCATTAAAGCTGGACTGCACATTCTGCAGCGTGATGGATGCGTCACCCTTCATTACATTACCAGACCATACAGCATGATCCTTAAATTTGCCATCTTGTGGGGGATATGCATGTCCGTGGTAAAGAAAAATCTGACAGAGTAAAAAAGAGAGTGAATAGTTCAAAGTTAAACAGAAAGGAATGACTATGACCCACTGAAATTAGGTTGGAATTGGGGTTTTAAAAAAAAGTGAAAGAAAGGAATGAGAGAGAGAAAGGGGGCAGAAGGAACATTGTATTGAAGACTTTTGAACAGTGTTTTAAGAGTGCATTTCCTGAACCAAGCCTCATTTCACCCAGTAGTAAATAAAGACTTTCAGATACATTAACTCAGCAACACCCATTCAGTCTCACCGATTCTTCAGACATCTTTCCGAGTGGTCGGAAGCTCCAGGATACAGAGACACTTTCTTCAGACAGCGGATGGGTAGATTTAAATGTACATTTGAGCCGTACATCTGTCCCATTAACTGCCTCCAACTCTGAGGACGTAAGCACCTCAATTCCCTCCACCTGATGTACACCTGGTAACCATGGATTAACATGTTACTACGAGAAGTGACACAAACAGGTCATTCCAACAACATTTATATTCTCTCACCCTAAACTCGGCACTACAATGTACATTCTCTGTGGCCTTCAACCAAACATTGAAAGAGAGAACCATAATGTTATCTCAAAGTTCATGACAGATATATAGATACTTGTCGTGGACACATTCATGTAATAACTCTCTTATCAGACCTGATCTAATTTACAGTCAGTCATCAGAACAGTTCAATCAGATGTTACCAAGCAAAACCACTCACATGAAAGTCACATAACCATTAAGCCATTTTCTTTTATTAACACTGTATATAGAAATGTAAAAAACACAGATGACAAAAACTGCATCTAAATATCTACATGAACTACATCGTCTAGTGTACATGCCATGTTCTGACAATCATGTTAAATCCCAACCCTTACACACAACTGAATAGGCATAAAAATATTCGGTGCAATCTTGTGAGGTTTTTAACTTTTTAAACAGTTAGTTGATCTCCAGTCCTTCCAGCTAACAATTAGTCACAACAATCTGAACCATTTTTACAGTAATACATGTTGGCAATAATGAATCAGCAGCACATACAGCATCATTCAGTCACATGGAACTATTGCTGCACTGACCTGTTCTGCACTAAATACCCTGAACTTATTATTAAGCATTAAGGTAAAGCTTTCACAGGTCCTGCTGAGATCAGTGTGTTTAACTCTGCTTAAACTGAGACTGCAGCCGTTCCACCCATTAAATCTGTTTCAGGTCACTCTCTACTCACTGCAGTAGTAGGCCTACCTATAGGCTATTTATTAATACATTGAGAGTAGTATATTTGTGTGTATTTCATTTTAGATTTTATTTTCATTAAAAATACATTCCATTCATTCAAATTGTTTCTACCTAGTTTTATCTACCCATATCGTTAATCTTTCTTACTACACCTGCTATCCACTTCAAGCTGCTGTAATGCCTGCATTAACCCCCTGAGGATCAATCTAATCTTGTATAATCTGATTTTATGAACGGCACCACAGTGTAAATCTGATAAGCGTCTGATAAGTTCCGCAGAAAAACAATAAAAATGGGTAGTGATTAAACCATACTAGCTTGTTGAAGATTTACGTAACTCTGAGACTACCGAAAGTAGCTATAATGTGACCACAGTGGTCTCAAATTGCCAAACGTAGCAGGAAAAGAATCTGCCAAACACCACAAATAATGATCCATTAAATTAAATATGTAATAGAAAATAAGTTAATCAAACATTTTATATTTATTTCGAAATCAAAGGTGGATACAGGAAGTAGGAAACTCACCTGGCAAGACAAGCGCACATAGCGCAGGGAACAGGTAAATCCAGACTCGACTCATAGGGAAAATACTGGAGGAGCTATCAGAGCTCCTTTAAATGGTAACAGCCTCCTATTAACTATATATCTAGCCGCTTACTGTATTTACACTCAAGATCTAAGTATTAGTTGAACTTCGGCACCCCTGAGCACTGCGGCCATGTTAAACCACCCATTTGCTCTTCTCCGTGAGTGAAAGGGGAGGAGTTTTAAAAGGCGTCAACAAAACCCAGAGGGGCAAAGGTCTACCTGCACATCAGTCTCCCACAATTTAACTGCTGTCTTTTGTGTATCCAGAGCATGTCACTGCATGTTTCTCGTAGGCAGTGTGGCAACAACATCCATTCAACTCGAAAGAATAATTGACACAGTTTCTTTGGATGTTCCTTTCATTTGTCTTTCTCGCAATGACAAATGTTACGGTTGTCGGTCATTTTCTTAAACGAGATTATTACGAAAATAACTCTACTTAAATGTGCCATCACAGAGAAAATACTCAAACCAAGCGTGGCATTTATTTATTTATTTAGGCTCTGGTGCAATCTTGTGGAATAATGAAAAATTGCAGCCGTAGCCTTCAGGTTCAAGTGACGTCATTAATCAAGTCCCAAATAATGGCAATTAATACAATTATCCTTAAATTATTCAGGCACATAAGCCTTTTCATCTTGTAGTTATGAATATTGCAAATTGATCTGTCCTTTTCTCGTGCATAGAGATGTAGCCTACTAAAAAATAAAAAATAAAAAATTTTGTCGCCTACTGATTTTGTAACACCCAGACAATTATAAAAATTGAAATGCTTAGTTTTACAAATGCTTGGTTTTATCAAAGCTCTTAGTTGTAGTCTTTTTTTGTTGTTGTTGATACTTACATTTTATCATTATTTTTCTAAAATATGTGCGTGTGTGTTTATTTTGTAAAAAGAATGAGATTTCTACGGTGGCCGAGAGAGCTCAACGCGCTGTAAATGAAAAACACATGCAAATAGAAAAAAGGCAGACCAATACATAATAACATCAGATTGATTTGAGATATTTTAGATTATC
>NW_015787151.1:0-3529 GCF_001515625.1 Sinocyclocheilus rhinocerous | reverse complement strand
TTCTTATTATTATCAATGTTAAAAACAGTTGTGCTGCTTAATATTCTTGCGGACACTGTGATAGACATTTTTCAGGATTCTTTGATGATTAGAAAGTCAAAAAGAACAGCATTTATTTAAGAGAAATCTTTAACATTATAACTGTCTTTACTCTCACTTCAATGCATCCATACTGAATAAAATAAAATAAAATGTTTTACATAGTTTTAGAGTATAGCATGTAATACCACAAGACATCAACTACATTTCATATACCCATATAGCAGCGCATGCCTGAAAATAACATTTACATTTATCAATTTGGCAGACGCATTTATCCTAAATTTTTCAAGGGCATTAACTACCACAAAATACCTTATTTAATACCTATTATCTAAGAGGGCAGCTGAGACTAACCTCCATCGACGATGGCCTCGTACGATATCTCTAGCATAAGCCTCAGCTGTGGGTCCATGGTGTGGGCCTGTTTGGGATGCACACCAAAGAAGGCTGCATCAAATCTGTCGATTTCTTTTAGTTTTCCATTTCTTCGGGGAAGGCCATACAGACCTAGAATTTTAAAAAAGGAGGGAAAAAAGGAATCAAAAGCGCACTCTACTCATCGCCCTAAGCCTGCTTGTGCTTTAGCACATGAATGAGAGTATTAGCTTGGTGCCAACAGAGAGAAGAGAGACGGGCCCTTCATAAGACCCAAAGCCAGACGGACAAGGAAAAGCACAGAACAGCAGCCAGGTAGGCAAGGAGACCAGCAGATGGAAGACACTACAAACCCCAGGGTGGTCTTAAGGAAAGCATTATGATAAAAATCATGTTAATTAAGTCTAAATGTTACTTAAAAGTTATTTAAAATGATATAAAAATTATTCAAAGTGATAAAGACATTCAAATATTATTAGCATACCTGGTTTCCACCGCCTGTCATCTTCTGTGACCATGTCCACTCCATTGAAAAGGTTCTGCCAAAATTCTTCCAAATTGTTTGACTCAGGAAGGCGACCTGAAATTCCGGCTATAACAATATCCTCCATGTCTGGTTAGTTTTTCTTTGATTCTAAGGGAGAAAAAATGTTTCAATCAGTAAACAAAATTTTCCGGCGTGGCCTGGAAAACCGGACACTTTTGTTCCCCATTTCAGGGTCAGAGCACTCAAAGCGACAGCATGGATGGGATTCCTGTTCATTCAATGCAATCAAGAAGCGCTGACAAGTACAAAGTGTCCCTCTGTTCCACTTTCCTCAAAACACAAAGGAGGGTTCATTTTAATTTGGTGGACCACAGAAACTTCATTAAATATGCCAAGAGAAAAATCAACTCATCTGACTGTACAGCATGCAATGTAGCAATGCCATCTAGTATATTTTACCATCTTTACGAAGCAAGCACAATAACTAAAAATTAACCTCAACAAGTAAGAAAATTAACTTGAACAAGTTAATTTAATTTGTACAGAATAATTTACAGATGAAAAATTCTGAAAATATTATTATGCAGATATTCTGTTCAGCAGTAGTAATGTATTGTTTCGACTCTTGGGCATTTGTAATGCTTTTTTGTAAATTATGTGAAAAATATGATAGAGAGTAGCATGTAAAGCAATAAACATGCATTACATAACAGCTATTCAGCTAGTCACTACAACCTTGACTGAGCATGACTGAGTTGTAAATGATATTAGTGCCCAGTAGCTATAAACGTAGGACAGATAATTGTGCAAAAATTATGCTTCATAAATCAATAAACTTAATTACAATTGTCCAAATAAAAGAACATCAGAGGAGGATCTTTTAATCATTTGCTTTCTTTAAAAAATTGTAAAAAAAAAAGAAGAAAAAAAAATTTAGTTCTTGTTGATTTGTTGACACTTTACAATTACATAAATAGAATTAGCAAAAGTGGACAGGTAAGTCTGAGCAGAGGAATTAGCCTTCTTTGTTGCCATAGTGACAACCGGAAGGAGTCTTTGCCGGGCAGGTGCTCATATGCACCAGCTTGTCTGTGAACGTGAACGTGCATGTGTGTGTCATCTAAAGTACCATTTAATGCAACAGTACAATATAGACATGTCAGAAAGCAGTCAATGAACTGAACACAACATAATGAAGCAGCTATACAGTAGATAGAACTACTGGTACCACAAAACAGCTATATAGGTTTTAGTGTGAGCCAGACTACACCATCCTGGTTAGGATTACAGTAGTACTAGAAGTAAATAGCTATTCTGATTGCTTAACATTTAACTACAAATACAACAACTTTACGCTTGGCAGAAGCAGATTGAAAAAATAAACAGATTTTCGAATGGACAGTAATCTACCTGACCCAGATCCGAAGCAGCAGTTGAGTTAGTGATGTAGCGGACCGCTCCGATTAACAACCTCCCATGGTGCAGTGCTGTCATTAGCTGATGACAGTATTACAGTCGTAAAGTCCTTTAAACATCAGCCACACTCTTGCTGCTTAGACCATAAATAAATACAATGAATTCGCAAAAATTCTTTGATAGATTAATGAAGATAATTTCTGCATTCTGAGTTAATAAGAGAGAAGATATGTAATGTGTTTTTTTTTCACCTGTGTAAAACACATACACATATATCATTGGGAGCCCATATATGAATACAATACAGTATACTGAACATGAGGGTTAATTAAATAAATATTATATATATATATATATATAAAATTTAATTATAATAATAGATGACTAGGCTGCAACCCTGACAAGCCAATGATGATGTACACTGTAATAGGAACTAGACTATAGGATAGTCCTATGGATAGGCTGACAAAAACGGCCCTAAAAGCATCTGCAATTTGCTCTGTGATATCGACTGGTTGCATAACAAACCTCAATGAGGTTACACAGAGTGACAAATTCCGCATTGACTCTACAATCTGCCCTGATACTTTTCCACATCTCAACATATTACATTCTTGTTAGGTTTAATATATATTCGCTTTCTTTTCTGTGTATAGACAGAAAGATTCAAAGCTATTTCTCTTAGGCAAAAATGCATCGTAGTGTAATCACACAGAAATAGCGCGAGATGCTGTCATCCCATGCTGCCTTTGCAGCCGCCAACTAAACGTTTACTCACATTAGCTCAAGAGTGCTGGTTACGTTTATTCAGAAGTGTGCGGTATTCTTCGGATGAAATAAATTAGTGATGGGAAGTTCGACTAATTTGGCGAATCGGTTCTTTTGAACGGGTAAGAAAAAAGCGATTCTGCCATTCTTTTACGTCATGACGTAACTACTTCATCACGCGGTCCCAACACCCTTATCCCATGCACCACATTACAAACTAAATTCATTTACATATCTTGGGTTAAAATTGCGTGTTTTAATAAAATGCTATATGCAGAGTTCCCCTGCTATTAAAATACATTTTGCCTCATCATCAATAATATCCTCGATTCACTTTGAATGCTTTTGACTGTGAATAATGCACAAGACATCAAAACACCATAAATGCTAGGATACATTTTAAATAATTAATTTTAAAGCTAAGATTCGTAACTGTTTCGT
>NW_015787150.1:0-3521 GCF_001515625.1 Sinocyclocheilus rhinocerous | reverse complement strand
ACCTTACGGTGGATAGTAACTCCCCATCACCCCTGTCTCTCGCTCGGGGAGTATGAGCCCCAAGCTGCACACATGAGTTAGAGCCCCGGGTGTCAGGTCTTGTGTTTGTGGATGATGAGGAGGAGTGTGAATGGAGAAGGGCTCCATATTTACTGCCATGCCTGCTCAGGTCGTCTCTCCTCTAGACCTGATTTTGCACAGCACACACAGTGCCATCCTTGAAGATCTTTCCAAATCTGGACTCTAGTTATATTTTAAACAGCTTGTTGTATTGTTCTCGTTTTATTTGTACTCATTTGCTCTGGATTTCTTCTCTTTGTTTTTCATTGATAGAGTCGTTGGCTCTGTATGTTGGCCAGTGTCTTGACCTCTCGTGCCCCGTCACCTCTCCTGCTCCCTCCTCACGCAGCACGGGGCTCCACCGGGACCCTCGCACTGTTATTTTAAATATCCGGTTACAGCCTCAACCCCCCCAAGGGGTCCTTTTGCAGGCCCGGGGATCACGACCTTGGCTGTAAAGAGCTACTAGGCAAAGACTGTCCACTCTTTCTTGTTACTTTTTCCCAAATCTCGATAAGCTGGAGGCCTGGTCCTGCTTGTACTGGAAAATAAAAGAGATGAGATTGCAGGCCAGATAGCACAGAATCAGTTGAAGATGTTGGAAATTGACAGATCTCTGCATTTCTTCCTCAGCTGAACATTTGTTTAGCTACTTCACTCATCTCACTGCAAGAGCGCTTAAATAAAAAAATAAAATAAATAAAAAAATTATGATAGAGGTTTTTGGGAAAAGAAAACTAATATATGTAAGCGATAATGTATACCACAAACACCAACAGTCAGATTAGGACTGATTATTTATGTAAATGTACTTTCTGAATTACAACATGGTAGTGTTATGAAGGGTTAAAATTAAAACCATAATAAATAAATAAATAAAGTTACTTAACATCAAATAAACATTAACTGAAATAAAATAAATTTGAAACTGAAAATCAATAAAACTATATAGGTACATTTAAAAAATACAACAACATTTCTAAAGCATTAAACATGAAAGTTGGAAAAAATAATTAATTGAAACTGTCTCAGTGATACTAAAACAGTCAATGATATTGTGTTAGGGGCATGGGAGCAAATCTGCTATGTATACCTTGAATGCAATGTAAGTTGTAAATTGTCATAAAAGTGTCAAATGTATACATGTTTAAATAGTGAAAAAAGAGCTGTCCATTGAGTCAAGTTTATTCAAATTAGAATCTCTTGAATGCACTTCATGTAGTAATGGTAATTTCTGAACTTGTAAATAAGAATTTCCCATGAGTACTTCGCCGAGCATGCTTCCTCCAATAAGAAAATGTCATAAAACTCACTGTATTAGCTATATAAAATCCCGTCTGAGAAAGGTAAACAAAAAAATCATTTTAGTGCATTTATCATGAAAGATAGTATGGATGCAATTCATATTGTGACAGATCTGAGTCTTTGTGGAAGTTACTTCCACTTCCAATCCAAGATCAACTTATCATACGACCTGGCCATTCATCAAAGTGACAATGTGAAGATACAAGCCACTCACAAAGAAAGGTACACGATCTCCCAAACTATTGCATGCTCCTGTCCTCGGCCTCCACTTGTCAGAGACAATACAGAGACAATAATTGACGGCTGATTTGAGACAGACTCTGAGACCCTGTGAGAATCATACCTGTCAAAATATATCTGTGAAACTGCCACTTGATATAACGGACTGAAATTGCTCTGGGAACATCACATGTAGTTGCACCTCTCAGGACAAAAGTTCACAGTCCTTCGAAACAGAAAATTAATAATTTCACCACAAAAGGAAATGGCTCACCCTTTGGCTGCTGTGGGTTCACTGGGTGACCAATGGGTGAATTGACTTCAGGTCTTCACACTTCTTTAAAACGTGATTGATAGCTTTATGTTTTTTATTGTGTAAGTAACAAAGGCCCCCCATTTAAGTGCCCACAGCCCTCTGTATCGCGTGACAGTCTCTGCTTAAATCCCTCGAGAAGAACAGGACACATTGCCGCTTTTTGCATAGTCAATATAGCAGGATTCACTTCCTTCACTAAAGAGGATGTAGATACTGAAATTAATAACTTTTAGTTCTGACTTGACCAAATTAGCCATTGTATATTCAAATCAAGTGTGCGGTTTGTTCACTTAGAGTTTTATAGCATATTGTTGTGGTATCATGGTACAGTGATGCTTTGATAGATATACCATGGTACTATATTACATTTGTGACTTTATTTGCATGGTAGCTCCACATATTTCAAAAGTTGCAAAAAGATATGCGGATGACCTACTGCTTCCACTCTGATGTATCCGATGGACATTTACTATCCCATGAGGCCTTGAGTGAGGTGACATCATATTCCTAAATGGCAGGGAAGAGTGAGACGTTGAAGGTCACATGTCAATGCCAACATGGCAGATGTCTGGGTTTTATTTATGCACACATGCAAGCATTAAAGAACGTATTATATTGATTTGAAATGATTTTAAAATGTAAATAAAACAAATATCATGCTTTACAATACTATTTCAGTCATTCTATTTCAAA
This sequence comes from Sinocyclocheilus rhinocerous, assembly GCF_001515625.1. Classification (NCBI taxonomy): domain Eukaryota; kingdom Metazoa; phylum Chordata; class Actinopteri; order Cypriniformes; family Cyprinidae; genus Sinocyclocheilus; species Sinocyclocheilus rhinocerous. Next base: position 928 of record NW_015787150.1, on the reverse strand, counting down.
ATGTTGCTTTTACGTCATAGTTTTACTTGTTGTTTATTTGTAATTATTAGTGAAATATACTAGCATTTTCTGAGAAATTGTTCATTATAAATCCTACATCTTTGTTTGTTTCTTTTTTTTTTTAAGTGTGTGCTTTCAGACGCAGATGTGGTATTACAGTGGTATCTTTTGGTACTCTTTTTGTATGTGGTATGTCATAATCTTTGTTAGTTCATCTTTTCTGACAAATTCTTAAAAGACTGTGTGAAAATATGATGAAGTGTACAGTATTCTTGCCCGAGTGATGTATTTCCTGGAAAAACAAATTGCATGTTTAGCCGGATATCTAAGAGCTTGCATCTTTCACAATCACTAGTAGGCAATAGTTTTATCACAGACATGAAACTTTATTGATCACTTTGCTATTATTAGTCAGATTCAATTGGTTTTAAGGGGAGGGGCATTGTCATTCTAAAGAGCATTTGATTGGACACAAGTCTGTGTAGTGCAAGATGAGTCATCAATATTTTAGCAATCTGTTTTCTCAGAAGAGAAAGACTGAATATTTTAAATCTGCTAAAGGCTTTATGAATTTCATAAATATTTAGGACTACACTTTCATGTTAGCCTCAACGCTAACATATATGGATGAAAATCTATACAGAACTCCTATTTGGACCTACATTTTTGCAAAACTCCAAAAATGTACATGTACATACAATTCATTGCAGTTTCCAACTGAAATCAACACTAGATGCAGTAAAACACTAAATGACGTGTATTAATTTTCACAAATTGTGATCACAGGCACAGATTATTGATTTATAAAGACTTATTTTTGTGTGGTCCCCTGCACAGTACCATGTTATGACCTCAAAACACTTTTACCATAGTGCATGACTTGTAAACTACCGTATTGGCCCGAATATAAGATGACCCTGATTATAAG
>NW_015787149.1:0-3494 GCF_001515625.1 Sinocyclocheilus rhinocerous | reverse complement strand
CTGAGGGTGAGTACATTTTCAGCAAATTTTCATTTTTTGGGTGAAATATTCTTTTAAGTAAAGATTATCATAAAATTATACAGTACATCCAGGATTGTATAAAACTTTGTCCATTAAACATTGTTTTTACCTGGCCCCATCAGAACAGACCGGGTCGTGAGCCACCAGCTGAGAACCACTAATAAATTATAATGTATTTCACTTCCTCAGCAGATATTTCACCACAAATTGTAATTTTTTTTACACTTTACATTTGTTTATCTGTTGAAATGTTTGTTCTGACCTGTTTCACACTCTGGCCCAGAGAAACCTGGTTTACACACACAGGTGAAGTTGTTGACTTGTTCTTCGCAGTCCTGTCTATCAGTGCATTTGTTTGGACATTGTGCTGCATGAAAGAAAATGCATAGATTTATAAAAAACATCCTTTCTGGACTATGTAAAACAGTCAAATGTTCTCTCTCAGAAACATCTCTATTAGACTCATGAAGGTTATTAAAATAAAAAAAATATGTGTTCTATCTGGAAACTATGAAACTAATTGAACAAGTAAGGCACCTTTCATCTCCAACTCCGTACTTTTGTGGCATACAGGATGCTTAGGATTTTTACAGCTGTCATCGTTCCACTTTCCATTATTGTTTATTCTACTGATGTACAATTCCACACAGTTCTCATCTGACTTGTTGTTGTTGGGCTCATCGGGTGCCCAGTTTTCATAGTTCACACTCTGTCCATTGGCAACCCATGTCCAAGTGCCATTGATCTTTCGCATTCCAATCCAGTAGTAGGAAGATGAAGATTTTTATTTCAATTTTTTTTTAAGGAAACATGTTACATTTTCATTGTGGACCATCACAATGTCTGTGTAATGTTTTTGACACCACTCCCTTGTCTCACTCCAGGTCATTGTCTCGTTGTCCATCCATCAACATTGACTAAAATGTTGGACATCAAAAGTTAAAGTTAAATGTTTTTCTCAAATGTATTTTATCCTGGAAGGATGATGAATGTACACTAAAACTGTGGGCAAAGTGGGTTTTTCCACCATATATATCAGTCATTAGCATTAAATTGCAGGATGTTTCTTCACAGGTTCAAAAGAATAAACATTATGTAACAACGTGGGAAAGATACGTGGGAAAAGACACTTTTTGGAAATTGCTTATCTTTTATATGTTCTTTTATCTTTTCGTAAAATTCTGTCTTGCACAAATAGAATGGTGCTGAGATGCATGTAATGATTAGATGATTTTGGATATCAAACACCAACCACAACACACTTATCATATACTTAAAAAAATAATAAAATGTGGCTAATAAATGATAAAGATCCTTCAAAAGACACTTTAACCTCTGAAAGGTATTTCTGAAAATGATAACTCACTAAAAATATATAAAAAACGTACACTCCCTTATACGCAGCTTCAGGGAATGACACAGTCACAGGATACGTCCAGATGAACATAACCTGGGTTATTTAAACAAAACCTTTCACTGCATTCACAATGCTAATGGCTTTATGCACTTAAAGGTGACGAAAGATAAAGGAAGAGAACAGTGACTTCATTTCCAGCTTTTATTTAGGTGTTAAGACTCAAATATACTGCTGATCATTCTACAAATGGAAAGATAAGTCACACTGACTATTTATTTATACATTGTTGTTGAAAATGATACATTTATGCTCTTGAAGTTTTAGGCACTCATATGAAAGTGTAAAATGCATTGAAACACCCGTGACGTAATTAAAGTCAGACTTTATTGGTTTACTTCTACAAATAGTTTAATGGAGTCAAATGAAAAATTCCTGATTATTTACTCATCCCTCGGCCATTCAAGATGTAGCCTATAGGTCTTACTTTCTTCAGCCTAAGAGAAATTAAGGTTTTGGAGGAAAACATTCCAGGATTTTTCTGCATCTAATGCAAGTGAATGGTGCTGACCCTGGACCATTTTTAATGGTTTAAAATTCATATTTAGGCAACTTCAATGTAATCCACCCCAGCCAACAAATAAAAGTGTTCTCAAACGGTCAGTCATTTTCACATTTTCAAAAATAAAATGGTCTTGATCTGGAATAAACTACATTACACATACTGACCTGTATATGTGCATGAGAAATATGTGCTCACTTGTAGATACTCTTCTTCTCTCTATGAAACTGTAAAAACTTCTTATAAACCTGTGGTGGATCATAACTTTCTCAAAGGAATATTCACACAGAGAGCCATATGAGAACTCTTTATGAGGACGAGTGCACATGATCTAGTGATTGTGTCCTCCTGTTTACATTTTACAACTGAAAAATAAAAAAATGGCACCATGATTAAATCCATTTGCTTAGCCTCAGATAGCAAAGAGCAGATCTAAACTACATTCATAACAGCTTTTCTAAGTAAATCCTGACCAGGGTTATTATCGTTAACTGAAATGATTAAAACATGTTTGTTAATTAAAATAAATCTGAAATATAATAAAATATAAATAGTAGGTGAAAAACTAAACAAAAATTAGAAATATTGCCTTAGCAACTAATTCAATTCAGTAACAACCTCCTGGGCAAGAATGTCACTTTTTGGAAATTGCTGGTTAACTATTATGCCCTTTTATCATTTCATAAAAGCACCTCTTGCACAAAGAGAGTGGTGCTGAGATGCATATGATTAGATGATTTTGATAATCGAACAACATCAGACCACATTCAAGATCAATTTTAAAAAGAATAAAAATAATAAAATGTGGGTAATTTATGGCAATAATTATTCAAAAGACGTTTTAACCTCATGAAAGGTATTTCTGAAAAAGCGAACTCATTAAAAATACATTTTAAAAAAACTCCCTGATTATATGCAGCTTCAAGGATTGAGTCACAGGATACACGTCCAGATGAAAATGACCTGGGCTAGGTTATTTAAACAAAACCTTTCACTGCAATAAAAATGCTAATAGCTTTATGCACTTACAAGTGAGGAAAGATACAGGAAGAGTACAGTGACTTCACTTCCAGCTTTTATTTCGGTTCAAATTTACTGCTGATGATTCTACAGATGGAATGACCAATTACACTGAATGTTCATTTATGCTTTGATGTTGAAAATATATGCTTTTGTAAAGTTTTAGATGCTCATCTAAAAGTGGAAAATGCATTCAAACACCAAGTCATGATGTAATAAATGTCACACTTTATTGGTTTACATGTTAAAATAGTTTAATAGGACCAATACGGTTTTGGAACAATAAATAATACAAAAAATGTGTATATTAATAACATAAAAATAGGACATTTAAACAGTACAGAACAATATGTTCAGTCAAGTAAACAATTAAAGCTTCCGTTGGGAAGTAGAAATCACATTCAGTTACTGTCGCCTAGTAACTGATAATGCCCCTCAGAGTTTAAAAACATCCAAGTGTCTCAAATCATTTGTGATGACATTCATTTTTATGTCCAGCAAGGCAGTTGTGTGTCCTGTGAAAAATAAAGTTTAATT
>NW_015787148.1:0-3516 GCF_001515625.1 Sinocyclocheilus rhinocerous | reverse complement strand
ACAGCCAACGGTTTCTTTTCTACGCATCATTTTTTATATCCATGCTTCCATAAAAATACCTTCTTTTCTGTTCCACGGAAGAAAAAAGTTATGAGGCAGAGTAAATTATGACAATTTCATTTTTGATGGACAGTCCCTTTAAATGTTCCTTCTAGACCATTTTAAAATATCTACTGGTCATTTGGGATAATGTTTGGGAACTGGTGCTTTCAAGATCTTATTTATTTATTTATGTAATGTTTTAATATGATCTTTTATTCTTTTTGGAAATATTGCTAATATGTAAAAGGTTTCATCAGCCCAGGGCTGGTTTCCTGAGGAACTCTTCTTTGAGGAAGAAGGAGTGGGTTCACAAACCTTGGCTGAGTTTATTCATGAGTGTTGAGCTGTTTGTCCGTTTACAGTCTTTGGTGAGCGCCTGTCCTCGGTTCAATAATATAAACATGAATATGTTGACGAAGGAAAAGAAAATCAATATGGTATGTTTATAATATATCAAGTTTTCATTTTCAACTATTTTTTATTTTATTTCTTTTTTAACAGTTAGCAGTACTTCCAGTCTGAAATGAGGAAGTTTTGACAGTATCAGGGAATCGCTGCAGTCACTAGCTGGTCACGTGAATGTCATGTTACACAGTTTGTTCCTGTTGCAAACTCATTATTCAGCATGTTCAAGTCTTCCAGCATGTGTTTTTATATTGAATTGGATTAAAGTATGAAACGTTGACATATTGGGTATGGATGATTGGTTCTCTTAGGTTCAGAGAACCCATAATGTTTTGACTGAATACAAGTATCATATTTTTCGGTTTTATGTTTCTGTTTGTAAAAAGAAGGACTATTGACCATTACTAGAAGTGCTGTCTTTATACTGTGGATTTATTTAGATTAAATAAATCATTCCAGCAGAGCCTTGCATTTTTTATTTCCCTCGCCCTTTTAATATAATCAATCAAATCACTAATGAGTTTGGTTCATGGTAGTGTAGAAGGCTGGTCTGTCAGCTCTGTCTGCCCCCATTGTATCCCGTCATGAAATATACGGTCTCCCTCCATCTGTCACCTGGTTTATGAATTAGTGATGGTGGTAATAAGTGATGGGCAGGTGGTATGTGCTATCTCTGTCATTATTGCTGGGCTCATGTGCACATGCAATAATAATTCATAACTAAGTGGAGATCCCAATGACCCTCAACCTTTATGAACTGAAAAACCTCTGTAAACCAGCTGCAAAAAATTCATAACTAGAGTCTTTTTAAAAAGTTCATCGGCAGTTCCCTACATGAAATGTAAACCTTTGCTTAGTAGACTACTCTGTGTTTCATTTCCTCAAATTGTATAGTGGCTTATTATACCAGGTTAAAGACAGTAACCTTTGTTTTAATGACAAAGAAACAATGTTTGGATTGTTTTATTATTGAAGATCTCATTGCTTGATGCAGATGTCCAATTAAAACTGTATGTTAAAGGGCTTATTTGCATGCAAATCACAGTTAAACATTTACAATTAAAAACATTTTTGCCCAGTGTCATCGAACGCCTGTGAGCTTTGGCATATCTAGACGTACACTGCCATTCAAAATTTAGCAAGACATTTACTGTACATTGCAACAACAAAAAAACCCATTTAAAATAAATGCTGTTCTTTAAAATATATTCAAATAGAAAATATTTAAATATTTTATATTTTAATATTTCACAATTTGACTGTTTTGACTCTATTTTTTGATCAAATAAATGCAGCCTTGGTGAGCTCAAGAGACTTCTTTCAAAAGCATAAAACAAATCTTACTGACACCAAACTCATCTTAATATTTCTCCCCTGTAACATGACACACTTTTTTTGCGTCTCTCCTGCAGTAACCGGGTGAGCGTGGAGGGGGCGACGCATAAGCAGGTGGTGGATCTGATCAGGGCTGGAGAGAGGGAGCTGGTGTTGACCGTGCTCTCTGTGCCGGCACAGGAAGTGGACGGACTTGACGGCGGTGAGGAAAGCTCAGTGCAGCCCAATTGCGACTACAGCGACAAGCAGGCCGTCCCCATTTCAGTCCCCACATACAAACATGTGGAACAGCACTCAGAGAAGTTTGTGGTGAGTTGTGCAGAAAGAAAGAAAGCATTTGACTTTTTGGCTGTTGTTCAGTGCTTATAATCTGTCATCTTGCTCCTCCTGTCTTAGGTGTATAACGTGTACATGTCGGGCAGACAGCTGTGCTCGAAGCGTTACCGGGAGTTCGCAATACTTCATCAGAACCTGAAGAGAGAGTTTTCCAACTACAATTTCCCAAAGCTGCCAGGGAAATGGCCCTTCTCTCTGTCTGAACCACAGCTGGATGCTCGCAGGAGGGGGTTGGAGGAATACCTGGAGAGAGGTGAGACAGAGGACAGAGAGAGGAGGAAATAAAGTGTCAAATTAACCTCAGGCCTTCCTTTCTTATGTATTATTTTTTGATTACAATGACGAAAAAATGCAAGTGTTGAAAAAAATGCAGGTCTTGTTTGCAATGTGTCCTGGTTTCATTTATTTTCTTACTCCCACCTATAATTTCATCTTACTACCGCTAATAATTTTCCATTCTTTACTATATGTATGTTTAATAAAATGACATTTAAATGCCACTTTATTAAATGCATAAAAAAATTACATTGAAAACAAATTAAAACAAAAATCGATTTGGGTTTTAATAAAATAAATAAATAAATAAAAAATATATATAATTTTTTTTTTAAAAATTTTTCCTATTTTATTTTATTTACCAAAAATGTTTTTAATAGTTTTAGTTTAAGTTAACAACACTGGGTAAATACAAAAATGTTAATGGTTATAAAATAGTCTTCATTGTGTAATTTTTGGGGGGGTAAAATGTGACCTTGGTCTCTTAACTCTTTACTTTTTTTTTGTAACACATTAATTTATTTACAATGGAAGTGGTTTTGCATGCTTGTTCACAGAGTGTTATAGATGCATGAGCTATGAAATGCACTTCTCGATATAAATATATATCCTGCCTTTCTCTCTTGTCTATCGACATGTTTCAGTGTGCTCCGTGCGGGTCATAGGTGAGAGTGACATTATGCAAGAATTCCTGTCTGAATCAAATGAGGTAAATACAGTATGTGTTTGCAAACATTGTATGTAGATCTGTGTAAAAATAGTTTTGCTCAGCAGCACCGTTTCAACACGTGTCTTGTGTTAAAGAACCACAACGGCATAAATGATGTCGAGCTACGGATAGCGCTTCCTGATAAAACCACAGCCTCAGTGAGAGTCAGAAAGAATAGCACCACTGACCAGGTTTACCAGGTAAAATGTCATAGACTGTGTTGTCTGATAGCCAGACTGTGGTGTGTCTATTCAAATATCAACTCAAAGACCTCAACTGAAGCTCATCCTAGACATAAACAAGTATCGTTTTCCCCTCTTTTTCAGGCTCTTGTCGTGAAGGTTGGAATGGACAGCATCATGGCTAGTTACTTTGCTCTCTTTGAAGTTATTAACCACTCGTTTGGTGAGCGT
>NW_015787147.1:0-3390 GCF_001515625.1 Sinocyclocheilus rhinocerous | reverse complement strand
ATTACTGTTTTTACTGTATTTTTGATCAAATAAATGCAGTCTTGGGGAGCATTGGAACATCTTACCGACCTGTAACTTTTGAACAGTAATGTATATATTTTTAAGAATAATTATATTGTATATTTATATTTAACATTTATATCGTTTTTTGCACAATATGCATGCATTCATTTGCATGCCATCAGTTTACACGTTGATAAGAAAATTTAAGCAAGTGGAATAATGTTTTACCAGTGGAATATATGAAATAAAAAAATACTTTTTATCAGATTAATCAAACTAATATTTGAACTGATTGTCAATGTTTGTGAATACTTAATGTTTAAATGTAGCACACTACTCTTGGTTCTTCGTTGCAGGCAGATGTTGGTGTGAGGAGCTGTTATCATGATCATGTGACTCTGAGAGGAGTGTTCGTTGATGATGAAGGTGGTGACAGAGATTGTTATCAAGTTTGATTAGGATGGGCCTCATAATTAAAGATCGGATTTTGTTTGATCAATGTAGTATAATCAGAAAAATGAAAAAGGATGAATTGAATCAAATTATCCAATAGCCTGCACAGCCTAAGTAATGTCAATGGAAAAGGAAGGTCATTTCAGAGGAAGAGCAGGTTATTGCATTTTGATTAAAGATTCGAAAGAGACCTTTTATTTAGAATAATGAGCACTGGTGAATCATTCACAATAAGACTAGGAACATGCAATAAGAAAGTAAATAGGGTTGGTTTTGAAGGTTAAAAACAGGTCATTGTTTATGTCTTTCTGATTTATTCACCGTATCTCTCTCTCTCGATCTTCCCTGTTCTTTTACTCTCACTAACCCTTTTTAAAGGCTGTCTAGAGTGCCAGACCTCCTGAAGCTCTCCTGTCTCGGTTGGGTCCTGCGGATGTTTTTGCCCTTTCAGAAACGCAAGCAGACAAGAATCACGTCGAGATTAAACAATACCGCTAATCATTTAAGTGGCACATGGCAAGGGGACGTTCGCTCCGCCGTTCCCCGCTGAATTCACCCCATCAGGCGCGCAGTCAATGTCTCTCCATTCACACAAACCGCTCCTACAATATCTCAGCAGGGGTCTGCAGATGGCGTCTCTCTCATCCATATCGAAAAATCTGTTTGAAATCTGTCATCATCCCATAAGCAAATGCACACCGATTTGCTAATGTCTCATCTTTGGTTCTGATGTGTTAGTTAATTTTATTACATAGAAATTAGGTGAAATTACACTTATTAATGGAAGCCTGTTTCTGCCATGGAGTAAAAATAACTTTTTATTTCTCAATTCTCACTTTGTTGCTTGCAAAGAAGTCAAAACTGTGAAATACAAACACAAGTATACGGACCGACTTGTGAAGACCGACTGTTAAATCTTGAATGAACAATCTCTGAACGACGGGAGGACACATACTGTACATCTTTATGAGAATTGAAATGTGCTGTGATCTGTGACACACACACACACACACATCAAAATAATTGATCCAATATCAGATTAACTATTGATTTGCTATTAAAATAAAAAATAAAAAACTCCATAGTAAGATCTCTTTTTAAAAGACAAAGTGCTGAGATGAAGTACTCTCATTTTCTAATAGAGCAGGAGAGAGTTGTTTTATTTTGTGTGGTGAAGCAGGGAATATGAAAGAAGGGAGTAAGTGAGGAAGATATAAACACAGGAGAGAAAAAAAAGAGAATTAGGGTTAGTGATATCAACGGCAGACTCATCGATTGATTGACCTCACCGTCTGTGCTTTCATCCTGCTGAGCAGTTCATGTGAATATAGAGCCGTTCCTCTGAACCTACAAACAAGCCCTGACACATACACACAACATCCACTCAGTTTGCACATAAATCATCTGCCTTAGAACACATAAATTACACATCATTTGTAATCCTTGATAATACTATCTATTCTTTGTTGTCTATTGTATTGTTGTAGGTAGAATAAAAATGAAAGCCTGTTTCCTCCACAAAATAAAAAAAGGCAATTATGACTTTTAATCTCACAATTCTGACTTTTTTTCTCACAATTGTGGATGTTGTGTGTATGTGTCAGGGCTTGTTTGTAGATTTTCTGTGCATCTTTATTTATGGGGTGAATTTCATTAAACCTGTTAAGAACTGTCCAGTGGCACTAATTTCATTTCTGTCTTTATTTTATGAAATGAAATGAATAGTTTCAAGGACATTTCTTCAGATGTATTTTGTGGGACAATTTTATTCCAACACTATAGCCAAGTACACACACACACACTCAGAACAGCATGCTGTCCATTTGTCACAGTGTTTTAATCACTTAATGGAGTTCATTCTTGGCCCTTGAGAGACCCCTCAAATGTAACTTTCCTGGAAATTTAGTTTGTGTATGATAGGACAATTTATAGCTACTGCATTAAATATAGGGTGTGCGTGTGCTGGTTTATTATTAATTAGAAAACGACTTGCTTCAAAAAGCATATTAATGTGTTAATCTGCATCTTTAGTTATGGGGTGATTTTCATAAAACCTGTTAAAATCATGTCCAGTGTCTAGTATTTTATTTTATTTCATTTTATTTTCACCCCATGAATAGTTTTGAGGACCCTTCTTCAGATGTAGTTCACTTTTTTGGACAATTTTGTTCCAAAACTATAGCCAGGTAAACACACACACACTGGTTTCCATGTTTTATGGGAACACTCCATATGCGTAATGGTATTTATACTCAATAAACTGTATTTTCTATCCCCTTACCCTAGCGCTATCCCTAAACCTACCCCTCACACAAAACTTTCTGCATTATTAGATTTTCAAAAAAAAAAACTTCATTTTGTATGATTGATATGCTTGTTTCCTCTTAGCGACCAAAAAAATTTTCCCGCAAGGTCAAAATGTACTGGTATTACTTGTATAACGTATGGAATACCAGGTACGGACATACACACACGGAACAACATGCTGCTCATTTGTCACAGTGTTTTAATCACTTAGTGGGTTTCATTCTTGGCCCTTGAGAGACCCCTCAAATGTAACTTTCCTGGAGATTTTGCTAGTGTATGATAGGACAATTTATAGCTACTGCATTAAATACAGGTTGTGTGTGAGTATGTGTGCATATGTTGGTTTACCATTCATCAGAAAATGACTTGTTCGGAAAAAGCAGATTAACGTGCTTGTGAAGTCTTCGTTGTAGGTAAAACTGCTTGTGTCAGGACTATCTGCCCCATTTCCCTGAGTGCATTTTTATCTTTCAAGTGCTTTTCCATTTAAATATGGTGTTTTCATTCTGGTCCAGTGATAAGAGAGGACAGGAAGTATTGAAATGCATAAAAGTGAGTCAGACACTACAAGAACAAGTCTAAAATCACTTAGCTAGTCAACAAATGTCACATTTCCAGCTTTATAAT
>NW_015787146.1:0-3386 GCF_001515625.1 Sinocyclocheilus rhinocerous | reverse complement strand
CACACACACACACACACACACACAATACATTTAAAATGTATCATAATCACATAAATGAAATATCTCTGCACTTTGAACCAAAGATGACATGATAATATATCCATTTAAACAACAAAACAAATTTATATGACTAACATCGACTGTTTTCCATGAAACTGTTGTTTTGTGTTTTTGGAGAAATTGTAAGAGAAACTGAAATTGTACTGTAAACTGATATTTTATATAAAAAATGTGCTCAAAGGACCAGTACATGACTGAAATCCACACTAAACGTCCTTTGCGAACCAATTAGAGACATCTATGATTGGTGCATCTGGACCAGCGCTGAGAAAAGTAACAAGAACCACATGGAAAATCTTATTGCGCTGAAGCCCACCCATTTCCATCGCTCTTTGTTTACTGCTTCTTGATCCTAACTCTCACTCTATTTCTTTGAAAGGGAACCTAAATATATATATATACATATAAAACTTTATTACTGGTACTTGGTAGTACACACCATAATAAAATTGTGTTGTAGCAAAACACCCGGGTTGGCCCAATCAAATGTCTCCTCATGACGTCATGCGCGTATTGGCTCCTCATTGGTCAGGGAGCTGTGTTGGCAGCGTGTAGCACTGTTTGAATTGTGCGTGATAGAAGACCTCAAAACTACGATATTAAGAGCTGGTAAATAATGCGTTGGTTTTGTGTGTTTTGATTGCCTGAAATTGGTAGACTTGCGAAATCTAGGGCCTAGAATAGAGAGAGAGTGTGTCTGACGTCGCGCGGTCGTTTTGCATTTACCAATTTTAATAGTTTTGTATGTGAACTGAAGAATACGTTTTGTATTCCGATATTTAATGTGAGATTAGCGTTTTGAATTTACGCGTTGGCGTGGGTTATTAACGGATACGCACTAATCTCGCAGGTGAAAACTTTTCAGTTGTCCAGGGAGCGTATAAGAGAATACTGTGCTTTTAGCGATTAACAGTTGCTTTTGGTCTGTTGCAGTCTGGCGCTGTTGATCTGATATTGTGTGGCCATGCGACACAATAAATCGGCACATAAGCGAAAGCTATCGACCCCCAGGCGCCGATCTCCCCCCGAGCCGCCACCGCCACCCTCGACATCCAGAGCCCGGCGCACCAGCGGACCCTCCGGTGAGCTCTTTCGTGTTGGCTTCCTTCTCTTAGCAGTGTGTAATGCAAGTACACGGAAATGTTTCCATGCAATAGTGGTCAGGTGGGTGACGTAGTGGTTAAAGACATAATTATCGTCATCATTAGCATAATGTAAACTGCCTTTCTGATCATGTGGTTATTTACACCAGCCATGAGAAAAATTAAATTTTTTTTTTTTTGCTTCAGATTGTTCTATATAGCGAATTTCTATCATTAAAATCTTACAACAAATTTGGAGGAAAAAAACTTATAAATAAAACCATATTTGCAAGACTTTTTTTAGTTTAATCAGTCTTATCAGTCTTTCTTTTTCATTTATATTAATCGTCAAAAAGCAACATAATTCTTGTTTCTCTGCAATAGTAAAACTGATTTAAAGATTAAAGACAAGAAAATTATTTTTAAACATGATTTCACATCCAGCAGGTGGCGACACGCACTGAATGTAAATATTTTTAGCGTCCGTTTCCATAGTAACTCACGGATGCGGCGCTCTGTTGAGAATGTCTTTCCTGTGTTCGCCGTTAAAAAATTAGTTAACTGAACTTTCTCCCAGGCGCATTCTTTGGTTTATGGGACGGTCATATTAACCCTACTTTCTGGTGAACTGAACATGTAAAAAGTGAACTGTATTATTGTGAACTGTGTAATGTGCTTTCTGTTCTAGAAGCGTCCCCTCGCAAGAAACACAGGTTTCGCCCTGGCACTCGAGCTCTCATGGAGATCCGCAAATATCAGAAGTCTACTGATCTGTTGCTGCGCAAGGCCCCGTTTTCACGACTGGTACTACTGCTTCAGTGCATCCTTCAACAAGCACCTCAGATCCCATGACAAGCCTTTTGACACCCAATAATTCGAAACATGAACATGCTGTTTTCATTGATGTAACAGTAATGTAAACATTTTTTCCTCCTGACAGGTGCGAGAGGTGTGTCAGACATTCAGTCGAGAACACATGATGTGGCAGGGATTTGCTCTAATGGCTTTACAGGAGGTAGGTGACAATTAAGATTTATTTTTCAATTTATATTGTATTATAAAATGGAGAGTTCCGGCCCTGGCTGCTGATTGGTCTGTGGAAATAGCTAATATATCTAAATCACTGCACAGAGGCCAACTGTAAACTTTTAAATTAACTATTAAAATTTGTGTCTTTGGTATTTTTATTATGTATGAAGGTGAATGTCAGTAAACGTGCAGTCACTCCAAAATCAAAAAATGAAAGAAGATTTAAAGATTAAAACTTTTTCTTTAAAGAAAAGGAAGTATATTTTTAGGCCATTAACAAAAAATTAAAAAGTCACTGTAATGTGTTTTGAAGTTCTCATTATTGCAATTTCATTTCAACTGAAAGATGAGGGTTGTAATAGTAAAGTTGACTAGAGGGACCCATAGGATAATAAATCTGGTGCACTGGTAATAGTTTTACATAATTAGTTCTGTATCAACAGCAGCACCACAGCAAAAACTATTGGAGCACACCCCCTTTAACTCTTTACTTATTTTAACTATTTTCATGCTGATAATAAGTACTATTAATATGTAACCTTCAGATTGCAAACAGCTTTCAAAATGCAGTGTAAATGCGGACTAATTTATTAATTAACAAAACTGCCGCACTTTTTTAAAGCTTTTCGTCCTATCCGTTGCTATGGTATCAATATTTCTATGATGGTTGTGGTTGTTACTCTCAAAACTTGTATTCAAATTGTGAATTGGTAACATTTAGAAAGCGAGAGAATAACGAAACAAGCTGAATTCGACACTCCTTCTAAAAAAATCAAAGAGGCTACTACAATGAATGCGTAATGAATAACGTATTTACATTATGTTTACACTTTGCTGGTTGTAATGAGAGGATTCGCGAGCATGCAGGAGCTCACACTGAATACATGCTTGAGCAGTGTTGAGTGGATTCTGACTCCGATTGGCCATTGTGTTCATGTGCTTGATTGGCTACAATGTTTAACTCTGCAGAAATACATTGTAAATAGAAATTAAATACAAACACAAATACGCATGGCAGCGGGTACCAAATACATTCTGTATTGGGTTTGTAAGCCAAACTGTTTTACCAATATGCTGTTATAGTGCTCTTGCATTCATTTTAGGGTTCTTAACACCCCTGTAGAAACCTGTACTTACCGCCCACTCACCTAATATGTGACCCTGGACCACAAAACCAGTTATAAGGGTACATTTTTTGAAATTGAGATTTATACA
>NW_015787145.1:0-3451 GCF_001515625.1 Sinocyclocheilus rhinocerous | reverse complement strand
TTGATTTTAATCAGGCACTGTACAGACAGCTGGAAACGGCTCAAACGGCCTTTGTGCAGGAACCAGTACGTAGTACAACCACGACCGACTTCAAGCACTTTAACAGGTAACTCTCCACCACCAGAGGGCGGTGTGTATGCACTGATGGATTATATGCTAATTCTGAGATCTGAGGTCAGCAGTGGTGGATTCTCAAAAGTGAAGAGGGAGATCAAAGGGTTTACTGATGTGATTCCATCCCAAGATGTAAGTGTAGGGTAATTTACTATTTGAGCAATCTGCTTCTAGATGCCATTAGAGCAAAGCATCCATCACCAGAACATCAGGGTAAAGCTGAAATCTGGCCTATAGTGAATCATGTGCAGCTCCAAGTAGTTCCTGACTTTTGATTGCGTATAGCAGCAGAACGGATATCTTGCATCGCTTGATTATTTAGAATTACGGTGCATGTAACACACTCTACACAGGTTATCTAACTCAACCAAAAATGTATTTACACACGGTCACTTTAACAAACAGTATGTTTAGGGTCAGAACTGATTGCAAAACAGTTTTTTAGATGATGTAAAGGAATAGTTCAACAAAAAAATAAGAATTCTTTAATTTACTCACCCTCATACCGTTCCAAACCTGCATGATGTTCTTTCTTCACTGAACACAAACATGTTATTATTTGTGCATACAGTATTGTTTTGGGCCCCATCTTCTTTCATTCTGTAAACAAAGCCTGTTGAAACATTCTTCTTTTATGTTCCATAGAAGAAAGTCATAAGTTTGGAACAACATGAGGGTAAGTAAATGATGACAGAATTTTCATTTTTGAATGAACTATCCATTTTATGATAATTAAGCTTAAGGTTCATCCAGCTTTGAATTTGCAGCATTAGACAGATGCTTTATTTTTCACGTTGGTCTGCTGCAGGCCTTATTAAAATGATTTAGTGAAGCATTGCTCATCTCACCTTCTGGCCTGGCCTCCTGAACCTTGTCAGCTCTTGATTGGTGGGCAGCACTCAAGGGCACAAACACTCATTTACATTAATTCACACACCTCTTCACAGAAAGTCTTTGTATGACAGTGTAACATATGGTCTCTCTTTTTTTTTTTAACTGGTACATCTGCTTTGCTGACTTCATAACTAAGAACAAATTGTTTTAAGAGCACTTAAACCTTCTTCCTGTGTTATAGCTCTTTTATTGAGGCAGCAATGGTATGGGATATACAAAGACATTTCCTTATGCTATGGAATGAAGAGCTTTAGTCTCAGAGGACCCACAATTTCTATTGACAAAGTAATATATGAGCTAAGTGAATGGTCAGCATAGAGATAAGGCAAGAAGATAATAGACTTCAAAGCACTAGTATGTGCATGCTATGTATTAATACTCGTCTGAGAGCCTTGTGCCTTTTCTTGCCACACTAAATAATTTTCTTTTCCTCTGTTATTGATAATCCTTTTTTCCAGGTCAGATTTGTCTGCTCGCTCTGTCCTGGATGCAGCTACCTTTAATGGAACCTTTACTAAGAGCGGAGCTCACAGCCAACTTCCTGCTCACAAAGCTCCATCCACTCTATCATGTCAACCTCGGCTGCCTCGCACACCTCTGCCTGTGCCCTACAGGGGTAAAAGTAGTCTGTATATGGATAGTTTTACTGTGCCTCCCCCAACATCACAAGCCACTGGTGTTGCACAAAGTGGGGTGAAATGGCAAGAAGATGGTGGTAGAGGTGTGTTACTGGACATTTTAGGCGTTCCTAAAATGTATAGTACTGAGAATCAGACATATGGAGGAAATAAGATGTCTATGGTATAAGAAAATAGATAAAGTAGGGTGGATGGTTTGATTTTTAGTTTTGCTATAATTGATCTAAACTTCAAAAAATGGTTTAATCAATATTGCTTAATTTCTATGCTTTTCTTTTGTCACTCAGAGGGTCGGTAATAAATGGAGAACAAAAACATATTAGAAGTGATTGGTGGAAACATTGATTTATTGATCTGGTGCTTGTGCCTGTATGTTTGTGTTCTTTATCCTTAAAGGGATAGTTCATTCAAAAATGAAAATTCTTTGCTTATCTCATGCTCATGTCATTTGAAATGTGTATGACTGACTTTCTTCTGTGGAAGCTGCAAGTAAAGAGGGAAGACCAGGAAGAGACTGAAATATCGCTGAGGAGGCAGTTGGCTGCACACCTAGACAACCCAAGAGGGTTGCACAGTAGTGTGTGCTTAAACACTACCTTTCTCTGCTCGTGATCTCATAAAGAGAGCCTAAAACAAAACAGAGAGGGTGGGGTAATGGGTAAAATATAGAGAATTAGTAAGAATGTTGCAATATAGGCCTAGTCTGAATTTTGTCCCACCCAGTTTCCGCCACCTACTTGCTCTTGCGACATTTCGCTCTCCTCCCCCAGCTCTGCCTCCAGCAACGTGCCAAAAAGAGAGCAAGCAAGACTGATTTAAGGCCATATGTGGAAGCTAGATGAATAAAAATTAAGGAACAGGTGAAGGCAAAGATTACGAAACAGAGGAGGCTAGATTTATCTTTTAGAGAACTATTAAAAGCAAATAAAATAGGTAAGGGATAGTTAAAAGATCAGAAAGAATAATCATTATTGACCATGTCTAGACATCTATGACCTCTTATTGTCCTCGGGTTTTCTTATTGTAGATTGTGGTATAATTTGATTTGAATATTCTACAATCTAGCCTACAATTTTTAATGCAGGCTAAATGTTAGAAGTTTCCATATTTAGGCGTGTCCCTTCAGGATATAATTTTTTTCCATATATGCCTACTTTTGCCCTGCTTGCATTATCTGATTTCCTTTGGATGTTGAGTCTGCTTATGCAGAATTCTGTGACCTGTCCTGGTGCTTATCCTAATTGGTGTAGTGTTGTTGTCTCTTTCACACAGAGACACAAATTCTACCGTCTTGTTTTGGAACACCCATAAGAAGGAGACACATATCTGTATGGACTGAGATCAGGGTTATAGATTTACACTGGTAATTTATGGCCCCTGGAAACACAATGACCAAGGTAAAAGACACATTCCTAACAGGTCAACATGTAAGTAGAGGTAATCTGTATGCCATTTATTCCTCTTTCTGTATAATTTCTTGTGTAATATTTTGAGTAAACTATCTGTCTATCTATAGCAACATGAATTGTAAACTTATAGCCTACGTTTAATGTTCATTAATAACCCTGTTTATTTATTTTTTAAATATTAAATATAATAATTCTGCATTATTAAGTGATAGGTTAATGAATGTGTTTGGGAATTTTGTTTTGTTTTAAGAACTTTTTTTTTTTAAATCACGTATAAAGGTAACACTATTAGGAATGCCGGAAATAGCGACAGGTTTGTTTCTTGGCGTGTATATGGTTAAATGGCACAGGGTGGGGTTTGGGGAGGGGACACCAGCTGCCACCTTTCCCTTTAAA
>NW_015787144.1:0-3506 GCF_001515625.1 Sinocyclocheilus rhinocerous | reverse complement strand
CATAAAATATAAATATAATAATGTGTAAAGTGCACAGTTATGCAAACTCCTTGTGTTTTCTGTCATGGTATTTCAGATAAGCGGACGGACCCATGGCTTCTAATCTACTCTCCTGTACCGATCATCTGTATATTTTTGTGCTATCTTGGTATTATTTGGATTGGACCCAAGCTTATGAAACACAAGGAACCAATGAACATAAAAGCATTGCTTATTGTGTACAACTTTGCCATGGTCGGTTTGTCCATTTACATGTTCCATGAGGTACATTATGTATTTCATACATGCATAACTCTAGTTCAGTCCAATATAGGTGCAAATTATTTCAAGGTTTTGCATTAAAATAACCTAGTCATCAAATCTCAAATCAATTTTTCTTTCCACAGTTCTTCGTTACATCTTGGCTGGCAAACTACAGTTTTCTGTGTCAACCTGTGGACTACAGCCCCAGCCCACTAGGAATGAGGGTGATTACATCTGTCACACTTTCTGTTTAGCTGCCTAGTGTTCTTCACTAATAATCAGTAATTCCTGTTTTCTAAATCATAATCAAATTACCTATACCTGTGATGTTATTATTTTTGCATTCCAATAAAGATGCATTTGTTTCCTGAATGTTACTGTACCTTTTTAGATGGCCAGTGTGTGCTGGTGGTTCTTCTTCTCTAAAGTCATTGAGCTTAGTGATACAGTAAGTTTTATTCATTTAACAAACATGATTATTGCAGATATTTACACCCGTTGTAGACATGCAGTTCAAATAAAGATGCTTTCCCAATTTCCTTATTCAGGTTTTTTTTATCCTAAGAAAAAAGAACAGCCAGCTCACTTTTCTACATGTGTATCATCACGGAACTATGATCTTCAACTGGTGGGCAGGAGTTAAATTTGTGGCGGGAGGTCAATGTAAGACAGAAACATTAAATAATTAACAATAGTAATATAAATTCATTAAAAAAAAACTAAAAAAACAACACTGAACAAATAAACTTAAGGACTAAAATTTTTAACATTCTAGTCAGTTACTAACTCATTTAGTAATTTAAAACCATAGTTCCCTCCAATGACTACAGTTAATATGCACCGTTTCCTAGCCCTCTTTGATTGTATGTATTTTTATACCCATTAAATGTAACAATTATGCATGCATTTTTTTAAACAGAATATCATGTATTTCATTATTTTGACTGTCTCTTTTTGCCTATTCATTCAGCATTTTTTATCGGGCTGCTGAACACCTTTGTTCATATAGTGATGTATTCTTACTATGGCTTGGCGGCCCTGGGGCCTCACATGCAGATATATCTGTGGTGGAAGCGCTATCTCACCTCACTGCAGCTGGTAAGTGCACAGCACACATTGGTAATCTGCTCATTTGAAAAGACACTTTTAGTCTATCAGAGCCTTTTGCTTCACAAAGTTTTATTTTTTTTTGTAAATTACTTCAAAACAGATGTCCTGTTAGTAGATGGCCAGTTGATACTTTATAAAATATTTTTAAAGGAATTAAAAAATAAAAAAACAGAAGCATAACACATCAACGGGACTGTTGAACAACTTGTCATTATAGGTCCAGTTTGTCTTGATGACTATTCACACTGGATACAACCTCTTCACCGAGTGTGATTTTCCTGATTCCATGAATGCAGTTGTGTTCGCATACTGCGTCAGCCTCATTATACTTTTCAGCAACTTTTACTACCAGAGCTACATAACCAGGAAGAGCAAGAAGTCTTAACAGCGTTGGTCCACATGATGAGCAGAGGACTCACCCGTCCTTTGATAGACTAATTTGTCCATCGCTGTTCTCATTGTAGTCCTGCCACAGCTATGTTTAGTCATCAGGACTGAAAATTTGGTGAAACCATTTACCCCATATCTAATTTGGTTTGTAAATGACTTATCCAATAAAGATGTGACATCTCTTATTATTCCTTTTTGCACTTTGGAACATCAACCGAAATAAATTGAACTGTAATTTCATTTGAAATAAGATGGAACATTATCGTTTTGCATGGTTAAAACAGCTTTGTACTGTCTTATAAATTGTGTGTTTCTATTAACAACAGTGAAGTGCACTAGATGGCACTATTTACGTATCTTTACCGCAGCTGCCTCAGACGATGTTCTCGCGCAAATTCTCGCGATAATTAGCAAAGTCGAAGGCACCCAGAAATGGGTAAGCATTTCGTAATTACCTCAATAACGCAGGTCTTTCTTCAGCCTTTGCGACACTTTATGAACCCTAAATTTACAATCACAGTATAGACATAATATATATTAAGTGTTTGATATGTGAATAAACAGCTTATGACTGGCATGATTGCGTTACTGCGTATCCCTGAAGTAAGCTGTATTTAGTCAAGAGCTCTTCAGGTTTTAGTTTTGCACTACAAACACAGTCGTCAAAATCACATATTTATTAACTGAACCATATACTCAAATCAAGCTGCGCGCTTATTTCCTGCAAATACAGCAGACCATTATTTCTTTTTAGGCATTAAAAGTAATGACATTTGGCGTAGGTGCATGTAATTGACCATTTCCGATGTAATGTCAGTTCCTTTGTATGTGTTTTTCATATCTGTTCTCTTCAGGTATCTCCAGGGATCACTGGCACAAGCGTCGTAAAACAGGAGGGAAAAGGAAACCCTACCATAAGAAAAGGAAGTATGAACTGGGTCGCCCTCCTGCCAACACAAAGGTGCGAGACTTTGGTTGACCAGCGTCTAAAAATAAGCATCAGTATATGTGTGTCATTTCCTAAGAGACGCAGGCTACATTGTGGTTTAATATAATATGTTGTTAATTAAGCTACATAAAGAATACATGAAAATGTATAGAAATTTAAATGAACAAAAATAAATAATTGTAATAATTATTTGTAAACTTTTAGATCGGTCCCCGTCGTATTCACACAGTGCGCGTGCGGGGAGGCAATAAGAAATACCGCGCGCTGAGACTGGACAGTGGGAACTTCGCCTGGGGCTCAGAGTGTAAGTGCACATCTCTGCTCATAACAACACTTCTTTCTTTCTTTCTTTCTTTTGCTTCTTCTTCTGCTCCTCCTCCTCTTATTCCAGCTCCAAAAGCAATTGATTACATTTCTCATTGACCTAACACTTATACAATCTTATGCTAGCGAGTCATTGCGACATTTGCATACTAAATTACTGCGATTCATTACATAAAACCTTGTAAGCCCTTCATTTGTTACCTTATTTATTAATGTAGTTAACAATTTCTTTATTTGGTCATTTTTAAATTCATCTCGTTTGTAAGATGAATTTTGTTTGTAGGTTTTAGGACTATCTGACCAGCTCTGTTGAATTTCTTTATTATTGACTTTTTAATCGTGCAGACGTTCATTAAAATGCTAATCATTGTGGTCTACTGAAGGAGTGTCCAAGCAGTCAGTCAAAATTCTTATGTTGCAAACTTACAAATCGGTATATATAACCAATATTTTTATTGGTTGTCAGGACACTGAGTCTGTGTGTCAGTGC
>NW_015787143.1:0-3443 GCF_001515625.1 Sinocyclocheilus rhinocerous | reverse complement strand
AATTTTACAGTAAAATACTGTTAAAATTACAGTTTTTGGAAGTGATAAAGAACAAGTCATTGTATAATTTACAGTGAAAAAGAACTGCCTGCACTTCACATTTGATGTTTTTCGTTGAAATATTTAAATAGTTATTAAATTGTTGTTAAATGAATGTTTATTGCATTATTTCAGTATCATGTGTTACCATGATGGTGTTCAGTATTTGTGTGAATGACACTGTGTGCACCTTCTCTATATAAGTATTTCCCTCCTCAGATTGTGCAAAAGTTGTTTGTGATGAGCTTTCATTATGTTACTCTCATCACCACCTGTTTTTCGTGGTTGTCACTGTATTTCAACGGTACAAAACAGATATTAATACTTCAATAGGTTGGAATATTAAAATTATATCAGTTAATAAAATACTTTTTTTTGTTTGTTTTTTTTACTGTGAATTTAAATCTAAAGTCTGTAAAACCTAAGATGCTGATATCATATTTTTTTTCCGGTAAAGTTCTGGCACACCACACCACAGCTGCCGGTATTTTACCATAAATGCTACCGATTTTTTTTACAGTGTAGGAAAAGCATTAATAGGTGTATTAGCTCTAGCTTGCAGACTGACAGCATTAGGTGAATGTTATACATTAAGACTAATACAGTCCACAATGTAATTAGTGAGTCTGTCAATCAACCAAAAAAAAAAAATTGGAACCTGTCAGTCTACTTTCTATTGCTGGTTTCACAATGCTAGTCATCTTTTTTACATAGATAAAATATGGCAAGGGTGATTGATAGTAATTGTCCAGTTTCTTTTTTGTAGCGTTTTCTGCTTTTTGTGATTTACTTTTGTGTCTAGAAGGGGCACATTTCTCAGAGACGAGGGGACGAAATCCAAATGTCGTTACTTATCTTGTTAATTGGAGCACTGGCACTCTTGTGCAGAGTCTGTAATGCTGCTTTAATTGGTTGTTGTAAAGGTCATGAAGGTGATGTTCTCCATCTGTAATGTTAGCAATGCAGCTTTCAATTCAACAGCAGTTTCTCAAGTCTGTATTCCTCACCCTCACAATGTCCGTTTCCAAAACTTTTCTCAAAAATGCTCATTTATTTGTTTGGATCTGTAAAATTAAACAGCAGACTTAAGGGAACAGTCAGGTTCAATACAAATTCTCAATTTGTGGTAACATTTGTTGGATAGTGTTGGAACCTCATAAAAAAAAGGGGCTTGCCCCTCTTTTTCTTTAAATAAAAAAAGCTAAAATTTAAGTTATTTTGTAGAACTTAAGATGGATGTAAATGGGGCAAATTTTTGCTTATAGTTTTATAAAAAGCATTTTATTCTTCACTTTATTCTCGGTGCTAATTCTTCAGTTAAAATTTGTGTTTTATCATTTAGGCTGTAAAGTTTTTTTTACAATAATTTTAGGGTTTAGGAATTACTGTATTATCATGGAAACGAAGTAGATCTGGATATGACTAAAATCATGTTAACACTGTAAATCTTGTGGCACTGTAAAAATATATTTATACTGCTTATTAAATTTAATTTAAATGAGTTAAAGCAACACAATTTTGTCAAAAATCATTTTGTTTCTGCTTAATTTGATTGTGTCCAATCTACTTATTTAAATAAATGTCATATATATAAATATATACTGTACATATGTATATATATATATATATATATATAATAAGTAAATATAAATCTACATATGTAAAACTGAAGTTTCCTTTTTCCCAGGGAGTTAAGACTCCCTGAATAATTTTTGTAGCATTAACTGAAACTGGTCAGTGGATTTTTAGTTCCATGCATGATTTGAAAAGGGATAAATCAGGAGAGTAAATATGGAGTTGGAAATGAAGTGTTATTTTATGTTTTGGGTAAAGGGAAAGAGCTGCTAGCATTCAGTTATACTTGATATTTAAAAGTTTCTGTTATATTAAGGTGCCATTGTGCTGAAGAGTGGAGCTTGTGGTTTGGTTGTGGGTGGCTATGAATTAAGTTTATAGTGTATGTTGTGCCATTTAATGAGCAATAGTTGTAGTAAAGTCAGTGCAGTGACAAGAAATTTCCTGCTTGTTCATTGCAAACGTTTGTTATGCAAGCTGCAGAAGATATTTTAAATGTACAATAATAATCAAGAGTTTGTATTATTAGTAATTAGCGGTGCGATGTATTGACAAATGTTAGGTAGACTTTACTTCATTTATTTTAATGTGTTATAGCTTTTAAGGCTAGGTAGTCTTTATTCAACACAAGATGAAATCTAGCTAAACAAACTGTGCAAATTGTTACCTCAGTTTTACTGAGTAGATTCTATAGGTTTGTTTTCACAGAGTGTTGAAACAATGAGTATTTTCATGTTTACACATTCGCCCATTCCCTTTCACTGTTAGTGCCTCATTTTAAACCAGAATTTTTTAAGAGGAACAAATCAATTAAATTAATTTTTGTAATAATAAATGTTATGCCACAAGTGCTATAGATTAATCTTAACTTGTATTGGATTCTGAATATTTCTTCAAGGTATTTGATTATAAAAGAGTCTTTGAGGGGAAGACAGAATTGGGCTGATATAGTGGCAGAAATCGTTCCAGGGTATCTAGACCTGTTAGTCAGATAGGCTAATATAAAAACTATAAAAACATCAAGAGGAATCTAATGTACCATAACACATGCTCTCAGATGCCAACTCTGATGGTTTCCAGCATTCACCCACCATCTAATCGACAGTATATACAAATTACATACATATACATATTTTGCAGTATTGCATCCTATAATTATATCAAATATCAAAATCAAAGCTAATAGCAGGATGTCTGGTATCCTTTATTTATCTGGAGATGTGGACATGTTTATGAGCGTTCCATCATGTTTTACATGTCACAATAATATTAGCTGGAGATGTTCATTTTCTATTTTAATAGGGCATCTATCAAGATATGCAGTGGCTGTGACATCTGTTGAAAAACCTGGATGTTTTCAGTGTGCACTGCAATCAGATTCCTTCACAGAGATAAATAAGTACCCAGAAAGGAAAAGCGATTTTAAACTTCTTATTTACTTTGTTAAAGCTGCAAGGTCTGAGAGAGAAAAAAAAAGCAATCACACAGAGCTGTGACGGCTGCCATCTTGCCATGAAACAGTTTTTTTTTAAGACTTATATTGTGATGTATTCATTTACGGCCACAAGCTTAACACTGAGCTTTGAACGTATGAGCACTGATTCTCTTTCTTTTTTTTTCTTTTAATCTATCAATGTCACAGGGTGGTCTGTGGGATTACGGGTAACTGGGTTTCCACCCGGCCTATTGGTGCTTATCTCTGCTCCACTTAAGTCGAGCTGACTCCCCTGCTCTGTGTCGGGTTCAAACAGACACAGACACAGGCATCCCCCAAATCCCAGCCGATGAAAAGAGAACGAGGAAGGCACTCAGCCAGTTGATTGTCAGTG
>NW_015787142.1:0-3476 GCF_001515625.1 Sinocyclocheilus rhinocerous | reverse complement strand
CCCCACAGGTGCCCGCAGTGCGGCCGCAGCTTCAGTCGTCTCGGGAACCTGGAGAGGCACCAGCGCATCCACACGGGTGAAAGACCGTATGAGTGTGGGACATGTGGGAAACGTTTCAGTCGAGTGGAATATCTAAAACGGCATCAGCACACCCACATTAACGATGCAATGATGAAACTCCCACTGCTGCGAAACTCCCATCACTGCTCTCAATGCAACCAAACATTCAGTGATACTGAGCAGTTCAAGCAGCATCAATGTCCGTACAACACATAATGTTATTCAGTGTTCATGAGAATCTACTAGACCTTAACTAGTAATCCACAGCACTCCGAAGACCTCATTCTTCATAATTCTCTTCCTTTTTTTGTATCTTCTATTAGCATTTTATTATATGCTTCTACCTTTAATGACCCAAAAACATGATTTCATCACTGACTTGCACCCAAAACCTCAAAGCAAAGCACATTTAACCTAGTACAATGACATCTTAAAGTGAAATTTCCTGTTTATTGTTACTATTTGGAAACTGTCTACTCATTATTCATAGTGAATATATATAGCAACATAATAAGCACCTCAGTTTCAATTCCAACAGCCTATAAACCCAGATAACTATTTTTGTCAGGCTTCTTATAACAGGCTGTGAAAATGTTTTTTTTATTTTTATGAACAAAGACATTTATAGAAGCTTGTTGTTTCTTATTAATAACAAATAGAATGCTTATTCATGCATTCCTAAGATTTTTTTCCTCTTATAGGGCTCATGTGTTGTTTTTACTCAAAACAGAAGTGAAATATTTGTTGTGATGAGAATTTCTTTAGGTCTTGTATCTGAAATAGTTTTTTTTTTACTTGCTCTTGTTGTATTCTATTTACTCAACAATTTCATGCTGTATTGAACAATATGGAAAATGTTAATAAATCCCTTCCAAATGTATATACTGCTATAGCTTGTCTTTATACATTGTATGTTTATTTGTTTGTTTATGAGAAACTGAGGCTTAAAATTACATTCACTTCTGGTAATTTGGAATACTGTTCTGAACAAAACTGTACGGAGCAAGTAAAAAGCTATGCTGTATGGTCATGTAGAGATAATGGAGTAGATGCATTAAGAATAAATACAATTAAATACATACTGCTACTCTCACAAATGAAAGATGAAAGGCGTTTGTAAATGCTTATTGATATTTTATGTTAGTGGATTTTATGTTGTTAAATAATTAGCTCTACCTATACGTTCTAAAAACGAAGTATTGACGGATCATTTCAGTGAATCAGTTGTCTGTCTGGGTCTGCGTTTCCTGAAAAGCATGAACGATTTATTCACTTTCATGTATTGAATCAGTCCGAGCAGTTCACGCATCAACCTGTTTTGAAACGATTCTTTGAAACGAATACTACTCATTGAAAAAAGTCAATAAAATAAACAAATAAATACAAAATAAACATAAGTAGACCAATCTAGTACAAAAAGTGTTCTTTTACTGAGATCATATATTCAAGTAATTTTCAAAAAGAAAGAAGAGAGTTTACAGTTTGAAAATTTTCATTTGTGAATGTAAAATCAGCTCAGGAATATAATTAAATGTATAATAAAACACATTTATTTTGTGGGATCTGAAGGGTTAATACTTAATCCATGACGCCAGACTCCAGAAGACATCGCTGTGGTCGTGTGGGATCTCTTCTGCCGGTCTAATTTCACATTGCGAAGGTTTGGATGTCATTTACATAATTTATTTTTATTTTGTAGATTTATATGTGTATACATTTAGGCGAAGGTCATGAACTGTGCTTCAGCGGGGACTGTAATGGGCAGTGTGTTGGTTTGTTTACCTCATCAGCTGTGTGTCGGCTAACGTCAGCTAGCAGCATTTACGATAAGATGTGAAACTATTTTGCGCTTTATTCTGCGTACTTTGACTTAGGCCATCTACAAAATGACGTAATACTATCATATTACACAAGCTATACAACCACAGTGTACTGTAACTGTTACACTGCGCATGCTATTTATTTAGTCTATTATGTAGCGCATAGCATTGCAGCATCAATGAATAAGACTCCACATTATGACTGAAAGCCTCTTTGCAAACTCCCGGTCTGTGTTTTTAGAGTTTCCATCAGGCCTTGCGCTCATCCTGAAGTGTGTTCACAAGAGTCGCAGCCCTGCATTTCAAAACAGAAGACGAGCATTTCGCCATGAACTCTGACATGGATGGTGAGACACTGGGTGGAATCAGCATGTGGATTCATCTTTAGTTTCTTTGCTTTATAGTGCAGCACACGGCAGTAGATTTTCAGGAGTTTGCAAAGTGTTTTTGTTGTTTTAATTATTAAATATGATCAAAATGAAACTGACAGTTGTTTATAAACAAGTATAGATTGATGAAAAAAATGCATAATTAACATACTAAATAACATTAGGAAAAAACAAAAACTTTTTCTTCCAAAAGCAAGTTTTAGATGCATGCTATTTTGTAATGTATAACATTACATTGTAAAGAATGTCTCCTAAATTTTAATTTAACAAATATCAATTATACAACATACACAAACAATATATGTGCATACTGTGCATATTTATACACATACTTACAACCTACAAATGCATACTATTTATCATACAAAATATAAATGCACACATACATACATATTTACATAGTTCATATGTAAACTATATATCAATTCTATAATTATAATATATGTATTGTATATATTAGAATATATAATATAAATTATGTTTTGTAATTTATCTACTAAATCAATTATTTACTAAAGTAAATAAAAAATAACTCAAAAAGTTTGCCCATGGCTTTTTAAACATATCTCCTTTACCAATTCGAACCCTTGACATTTTTTTCTAACAAATAATAATGTTTGAAATATTTTTTAAATGCACATGAATTCAAATCTTTATTATCCTTGATTTTAAGAATATATACCTTTCCAACTAAAATAATACTTTAATAAAGATTTTGTGTATGATCACCCCCAAATGATTTTATTTGAATTCCAAGGTAATTTAATGCCAAGTATAACTAACCATTTTGCTATGTTCGATCAACAGGCAACAACAAAAAGGCAATACCAAATAAATTCATGATGTCTTTCCTCCTCTTCCTTTTACAACTTTATTCATTTATTTATTTCTTTATTAATAAGTGTTAAGGACTTTTCCAGTGACTCCAAGTTTGCAAAGTGTGTAATTCTAAGTTCATCTTCCA
This sequence comes from Sinocyclocheilus rhinocerous, assembly GCF_001515625.1. Classification (NCBI taxonomy): domain Eukaryota; kingdom Metazoa; phylum Chordata; class Actinopteri; order Cypriniformes; family Cyprinidae; genus Sinocyclocheilus; species Sinocyclocheilus rhinocerous. The sequence goes on along the minus strand of NW_015787142.1, from coordinate 243 downwards.
GGTGATATAGAAAATCAGGTGGAGTTGGAGGAGAAGGCCAGACTAATAAACCAGGTTCTTGAGTTGCAGAATACTCTTGAGGGTAAGTAACCAGCGCTATATGGTTTGTCACATAGTGTTAACTAATGCTGGGTTCTTTCATCTTTTTTTATATTATATAAAAACCATTAAGTTCTGTCTTCCTCTTTCTTGTTTTGGTAGATCTCTCAGCTCGGGTGGATGCAGTAAAAGAAGAAAATCTGA
>NW_015787141.1:0-3398 GCF_001515625.1 Sinocyclocheilus rhinocerous | reverse complement strand
GGCCTGGCATGCATTATTCATTTCATACGTTCCTCCAAGAAAACGATGCTAGCATGACCCAACCTAATGCACCATCACAAAGAATATTACCAGTGCTCATTTAAAAGCAGAAATGACTTGTGGGCACATTAGCTTTGACACAGACACACACACACACACACACACATTCCCATTTACCAAAGTATCTTTTCAAAGTTAAAGAAAAAAAAAAAATGAAATGGGAAAGATTGAGGCAGAACTTGAAAATTTGGTTATGTGGCATTAATTGATTGGCATTTTTTCCAATTTACAAGTACTGGGCAAATGAAAGAAGAAGTGAATTAATTTGTCAATTATCTCCCCTGACGATCTCATTTATGACTGCATGCGAGGGGAAATGCGCTATGATGAATAGTTGCAAATGTGTCTTTTATCGGGGAGGCTGTTTAACAGCTTTTTGATTGTGTGTTGGCCTCGGGAGTGAAGATGTGCTGTAAATTGCATCATGATTGGTGGGCCGCTTGCCTGCCTCTCTGGAGTCGGGGAGCATTGCAGCCCAGCGACGGGTGATGTCGATGTACAGGATGTCCGCTGAAGCCATCGAGAAGCTGCTGTTACTCAGCTTGCAGTTCCTAAAGGAGACGCTCGATTAATGTGGTACGTGACACCTGAATGTTGCCTTATTCTGACACTATGGAGGCAGAATCACACTGATTCCATTTCATTTAGCCATAATGATATATGTAATGTGTTTTTGTTACATTTGCATGTATTCATTTTGCAGATGTTGCTTTCAAGGTTTACATTTTACCAGCATGACCCTGGCTTTGCTAATGCCACGCTCTATCAGTTGAGCTACAGGAACTAATGACTTGCCTGATGAAGGTGCGAAAGCTGGTCGGACCCAGTCTCATGGTTCCTTTGACACCAAGGAAGCGCAGGAAAAGGGCAGCGATGCGTTCCACGGCCCGCAAGTACTGAAACTGCTTGGTGTATTTAGGGAAGACTTGCTTTAAACACAAAGATGAAAGAGAATCCGTCATGCCGTCTTTCTCATCACTTCCTGTCTCCACAACAATAGCTTCTTCTGGTGAACCGCCCCCTGTATTTGACCTGCTGGCACAGAAACACACACACATTTTATTATTATTTTTATTTTTATATATGTATATAATATATTTTTACTTGCCCTGCCAATATTTTCAATGGCACCAACATACATACTTTTTTTATATATACATTTATATATTTTCTACAAGTAACTATGAATATTTAAAAAAAACTATAAACTAAGTTACTCTCTCATCCTCTTGTTTCCTTACAGAATATGTATCCTGCTATTGTATAATTTGTCACATTTTAGACAGAAATTTGTGAATTGATTTTGTGATAACAGCATAATGCCTAAAAGAAAATCTGTCAAATAGGAGAATGGAGGACTTCAAACCAAAGGACTAAAAAATCCTCAGTGAATAGCATCACAAACCACAAGCCTTACAATTTTATCTCATTAAATCCATGAAATGAAATGAAATAATGAAAAACAATTATTTAATGATCACAAAACCAACCGAGCGAACTGCAGTCCTCTCATACGTGCACTGAGCCCAGATGGCCGAGGAACCAAAGCAGTTTGTTGTGTGTCGATTATTACTGCAGTTCAGCAGTGGTGCAAGTAACTCTGCACTTTTAGTCCAAGTAGATGTACTTCATGGCTTCTGACCAGAAGGCTGCGGCTTGAGAATTACAGGGTAAAAGTACTAACGATGAGCACTAACGAGATACGACTTAACTAACACACTTAATGGGTTTACCCAAAGACTGCAAGAGTCTTCTCTCTCGCATACAACGTTTAGCACGACTTACACAAATGCATCAACTTTCGTGAGGTGACCATCTTCACAATCTAAAGGTTTTTTTTTCTGTTACACAAACTTAAAGCAACTGTATGTAATTTTTGAGAGTTTGTCATAAATATATCACTGTGCTGTACAAGTATATTTATTGCTGCCATAGAATTTTTCAGAGAATTTTGTAACCGCTCATCAAACTTACATACTCCTAGAAAAGTTGTTTGGGGGGAACTGAGCTTAACTTGTACTGAACTTGGAATATTCCTTTAAGATATCACACCCGTCTCTGTGACTGCCGGAGGCTCTATAAACAGCCAAACAGTGTCGAGGGAGCAGAGTATGCCTAACATATTCATACATGACATAGAATAATATAAACATCAAATTGCCTCAGGTTCATCTCGGCTTACAGAAGCCTCTGGAAACGTGCAAGATGAACTGGTCCAACAAGACACGTGATCGACAGCAATAGAGGAGCAGCACAAATATAACTGGAGAGGCCTGCGAGGAATAGGCTGTCATTATACAACACTAGTGAAGACGTTCTGGCTTCGTAAAGCCTTAGTGACTTTGTACTTGTCAGTATTAGCCGTGACAATTGTACTCAGGACAGAATAGCTTCAAAAAGCATCAAAGGGCTTGAATCAGAAGAGTTTGTGAGCGGTGTTGTTAATTCAGACCGTCATCGCAGTCGCTGAAGGTTTGTTATTTCAGGTTCACTGAAAGGAGGACACGAGATGAAAGAGATCGTGACTGAGTATGAAGAACTTTCTCTCCGAGTGGCCTTAATTTATTTTATTCATTCAATCTTTTGTGCCAATATGAGCTTATGTTTGCTCCTCCATAAGAGACACTCCTACTGTACAGGGGAGATTCTTTATTTGGTTATGTAAATGTATTTCTGACACACTAACTTTCTCCTTATAGGAACTGGCAGTCTGGAGAAAAAGTTTTGGTGAGTATGTTTTTTTACGGTTTCTTACCCCTTGCAGAGTCTGTAAGATGTTTTGCTTTAAAAACAAAATACATTTTTAAGACAAATAAAAGTACACAAATTAACCTAATGAAATTTAACATTTTTTTAAATGTATCATGTGACAGTAAATATATTTATAAAGTTAGTTACAAAATATTTCTATTTCAAATAAATGTTCTTTTGAGCTTTGTATTCATCAAGGAATACTTTGAAAATGTATCTTGGTTTCCAACAAAATATTAGGCAGCACAACTGTTGATAATAGCAAGAAATGTTTTCTGATCAGAATGATTTTTCAAGATTTTACACTTTTTTTGCAAGAATTCCTAATCAAGAACTGAAAACAACAGACACACACAAAGAAAACCTTGATTAAACTGTTTTTCATTTCTCAAGCACCACAAGCCAGTCAACTGTGCTAGATCATTAAAAATGCACATCTAAAGGTTAAATTAGCAGATATTAAACAAAAATGTGCACAGAGAGTCTCTTCTGCTCTGAGTGCACATGCAAGTCTCAATTAAACTCGGAGATGGCTCCACACTTTCCTTAAAGGGGTGCTATTATGCTTTTTCACTTTTTCAACTTTA
>NW_015787140.1:0-3461 GCF_001515625.1 Sinocyclocheilus rhinocerous | reverse complement strand
AAAAAAAAAAAAAAAAAAATTCCACCAGTAATATATATAGGGTAAGACTTATTTAATGTTTTAATATATAAAATATCATTACAATTTGTAATTTTAATGCATACTTGCTGAATAAAAACATGATAAATTAATAAATAAATAAATAACTTAGTGATCCCAAAATTCCTACCTTCCATTTCACATTCAAAATGTACTGCATGTCCATCCTTCATTCATTCATCCATCTACCATATCCCTTTCATCTACAGAGTCATTCATCTTCTGTCCAGAGTTTTTTTCCCCCCATTTTGATGTAAAAATGGCAGAGGGTGTGTAAGCAAAACAGCCATTGTCTCCTACCTCTTATAACAGGTTTGTTTTTAACATCTCAAATACCTTTAACCGTGACCGCCTGATGATGGTAATTGTAGCAGATGATTCAGCGCTCAGGTCAGGCTGTTGTGAAAGCCTGGTCTTGATAGATGACCATGAAGAAATATTCTGATTATCTTCCAAGCCCTCTGCACCTTTGTGCTTAGCTCTTCAGCACAAACACACAAATAAGCCCTAATGCACAAGGATGTAAGAAAATACACAAGCAAACAAACCTTTCTAAAAAAGCAGCGATGGGAAGCAAACCATCCATCACTGGTAAATATGACAAACACAACCAGGGCATCATTATTCCAGACAGGGTTTAATGTGTGTAGCATTAGCAACATCGCTCTGTTCATCTGACCATTAAATCCAGTGTCCACATGTGAAATGAATGTACAGAAAGTAAAGAATAAGGCGCATGTGTAACGTAAAGATGAGAGGAATACAGAGAACCTGGCTGATTGCCCTGCGGCGTGCGGTGGAGATTTCAGACTGAGCCGGAGCTAATGCTTAACACATTATCAAACATTTGCTGACGATGAGATATGGCCCTGAGGGAAACATGTCTGTAGAACAGATTTGACCCACGAGCTCTCTGGAATTGTCTGAAGTCACCCACAAACACAGAGACGTTGGCTTGAACCTCATTAGAATCTGGCTACGGTCTTCCATAGAGATAGTATTTCACAGTACATTTTATCACATATCTTTATGGAAGGTATGATTGCATGATTTCAGGGATGTGAATCCATTCATGAGCAGGAGAAAGAGGGCTAATGGTGGAGAAAACAAGGGGAAAGAGTGATATCATTCAATGTATGTATAACTAGCAAAACACTAGTCATGTTACTGATTGCTACAGACATTAGGTATTGTTATAAATCACAGATCAGCTTTTTAACTTGGCAACAATTTATTTATTTATGAGGCAGTTCACATTTTAATGATCTGTCTGCACAAACAACATTAAAATATATGTACATAAATATATTTTCAATACTTTTTAGCTTATATTTTTTAGACATTCTTATTTGTTCTCTAAATCGATCTAACTAAATGTATAGATTATTTTCCAAAATATAAAAAATAAGTATATTTTGCATTTACCCAAAAATGTATTTTGACATTAAAAATGTTTTTATAACCCTTGGAAGTACGTTTTATAGTATTCCATGCTATTTGAAGTTTTAATATTTTGTATGGGAATATTGGTTATCCCAATTTAGGCCAGCTTAATAGTGGTTCAAATTTTTTCCAGTCTGGCCAGTTGACTATACCTACACAGCAGGCAGGCAAACCAGCAAACCACTTTATGCTGTTTTAAGCTTATTTTCCTCAGCAGGGATGTGTGTTTTAAAGCAAACGAAAGTGAGTCAGATTGGAGGCGAGTTTGAGGTAGAAGAGGTAAGACAATAAATTCAAAGCGCTGTTTAACAGAGCTTGGCTGTGGATGTCTGACTTGCCAGTATGAGTTTGTCAGAAGCAGCAACACTACAACTCTTCTGGGTTTGTCCTGAACAATAATGTCACCTAGCACCCTAATTGTCCACTCCCAAAATCACTCACCAAAACAGATAATTGATGCAAAATGAGCAATGAAAACAAACATGACTTGTGCAAACAGAGAAAATTATATACTGTTTTGTATGGATGGAGAAAGTAACCCGTCTATCTTTGAATACATGTAACTGTGGTATGTGAGTGGTTAAGGATTCAGTTCAATGAAAGTTAATTCTTTGCTGATGGTTTCTTTTTCTTCGGTTCATTTAAAACTTTACTTTTTCTTGTTTTAGACTTTAGGCTGAGTACTAATACTATAGAAAATATGCCTGAGAAATGTGGTCAACTAATTGTAATGACAATATATGATTAGTGACTAGCCAGAGGGCCAAACATTGGTGTGCTATACTGTAAATTAATCAAATGCTAATGTTTCACAGCTGCTATGTATAGAGACTTAAACCACATTTACTCAACCCATATTGTAAGGAAAATTCAAATGAAGACGTAAAGTAAAATACTTTGTTTCAAAGGGGAAAACCATGCTTGCATAAAAAAAAAATCTTCAAATATATCTGTGAATTACTTGCTATGAAATTATTACATTTGTTTTGTTACAATTGTTTCATTGTTTTATTATTATTAATTTTTATCTTTTCAAAAATAATAGTTTGACTGAGTAGGCCTACATACTCCATAGTACTGTAGTGGTCTGTGGATCCTCCAGCCAAGCATCAGCAGAGAAAGCTGCCAAAACTTTCTGGGCGATGATGGCTGAGAGAAGATGGAGAAGTGATTCAGTGTTATGCCTTCAGTGTAATGGGTGATATCAGGAGGGGTCTTTTTAGAAGAGGTATGAGGGGCGGAGGTTTCAAGTCACACCAGATGGCAATAAATTTCCATTTGTGGTGAATAAATAGCAATTAAATAGTACATGAAAAGAGCAAGCAATGGTGGCGCCACTGAGCACTGGGGAAATGTAATCGGTTCACATCTGTTTTAATAAACATTAGCAGATTAATTGTGTCTAGAGTGCAGGGGTGATAAAGAACAGCATCTATCGTTGTGTCTCTGCATCAGTGTTGTTGTATGGCACTAAACAGGGAAACACTGACAGTCATTCCCAGTTTCCCCCAGACAGATTCAGGTCAAGTTGTACACCATTACAGATTGCTTTAATTACCATGGAAACAGTGCAGTCACATCCCGTATACTGTAGTTTAGTTCCTTCTTCTTCTTTTGCATCCTCTCAAAGTCTTGTTTATCCCCACTTTCTCTGCCCTCTATGCTCAAATAGTACTTGCCAAATGCAAAGTAAATAAACAGTTTTCATTGGCAACATCACATATTTTAAAATTGTATGAAAGATCATCTGAACCTTTACTGGCATGAATGAAATGCACAATTTAAAAATTTTAAAATGAAAGATTTTAGTGTTTGTTTGTTTTTGTTTTTTACATTAGAAGATTGCCTAGTATTTTTTATTAATTTATTTGTGCCCGGACAAGCAAAAAAAAAAAAACAGTCTTGCTCATGTGATACTGTTTAAATATGTAACTTTATTAATTAGTTATTGCAAAAAAAAAAAAAAAAAAGCAAAATGG
>NW_015787139.1:0-3441 GCF_001515625.1 Sinocyclocheilus rhinocerous | reverse complement strand
CAAGAGGAATACGACAACTGTAGCCAAATTCCTTGACACGTCTGAAAAATGTGTTAGACTGTGTAGTATATTTGATGGTTGAATACCACAAAATGCCACAAGGGAACGCTGTTGAGCTCTAGTTAGATTATCTAGATTATAGACTAAATGAATTATAGATACTCCAGAATGCGTGGAATGGAATAGAAACCTTATCACATACGATTTAATATGATAATAATTCTAGAAAGATGTGTAGGGAGTTATGCTTGCTTTATAATTTTATGTCCCAACCACGTAAATATCCTACAGACCCCTTCAACTGCATTGTACGTGTCTATTATCATATTTTATTTTATTTATCTAAAATATTTTATATTATGCTCAATGTTTATTTTATTTATTTTTATTTGCTCTGGGTCATTTGTCCCAATTACTACATTCAATTCCGCGCTCCTTATTAAGCAATGCGTACTTCCGCATCTCGCCGAAATCTCGTCATTTCCGGGTGTCAATATGCGTCTCGGTACTGCAGCGATAAGCATCGGTAAGATGTGAACGGGAAGAAAAGATCAAACAATCTGCCTACGAAACGAAACCACGGGCCGCCGACAGCATCGACGACACTGCTATCCTTTGTTTCCCGTCATCCGCTAGTGACTAGCAGCGGATTCGCCGCCGACTGTCAGCCGTATCTGCGCGAATGGCCGCGGAGGTTCGGAGGGCCCTTGGCCGGGGCTGGTGTCTGACGCTTGGCCTGACTCGCATAGGCCTTCACGGCACCGTACTACGATCTATTCTCTTCATCACAGCCCTCAGCGGACTGGTCCGTCTACCCGCGGCCACGGAGGCGAAGGAGTGCGATAAACCATGCTTGAACGGCCAGTGTAACACCGCCAGCGGCGTGTGTGTATGCGAGCCGGGATGGATCGGGGAGCAGTGCCAACACTGCGGCGGCCGCTTCAGGTGAGACACAGACGGCTCTTATTCCCAGCTGATGCTCGTGACATTGACACGAACGCGTCTGATACATGAAGATCTTAAAGAATTCGCTGCAACTTCTGTCATAGTTCGGTTTATGTATGGTTATATTGACCGCGTATCATGAAGGCTCATCTTTGGGAATTATGAATATAAACGAGCTGCGCTGTCTGTCATCAGATACTGTCGTCAGAAACTGCTCTTTAAAAGGCTGCTAATTTTGATTCGTCAGAGACCCCCGATTAAGTCTTGAACCCCTCAAAGTTTTATGTAGACCATATATAAAATATTTAGTGGGGGTCCTGTGAAGTATGTATTATTTTTACATTTAAAAGTATAAATGGGTTTCAACAGCTTTTTCAAACATTTTAGTAACCACGAAGGATACACTTTAAAGTATTGTTGTCATTAATTATCACTTTAATTTTGAAAGTATGTAACAAGAAAGGTCTAAAAAAAAAGTGTTTTTTTATAGTCGTGTAATTTATATAGTTGTATGTTTGCATCCTGTGCGCGCCAAATAACAACTGGTTTGCCCAAGGCGATTGGGCCCTTACATTTTTACTCACAGAAATGTTGTATTGTTGAATATTTTGGCTGAATATCACTGAATATTTCACACCCTTGTCATCAAACAAAGATTGCTGTTGTCTAGAGTGACTTGAGTCTATTTCAGTCATATTGGTACTGTGGTAGAGTTAGTTGGTGTTTTCGTAACTCCTCAACAGTGGCCAAAAGCTGAAAAGATCAATGTCGCTGACAAAAGAATAGTAGTATTTTATGGTTTCATTGGAGTATGAATGCTGCTCCATCATGGGATGCGACTCACTGATGGGCAAAGTCTGGCAGAGACACTGGCTACATTGGAGGCTGTGGGTCATGTGGGGTGAATCAGGCTCCGAATGGCTGAGAAGAGACCGGCAGACTGAAGCCAAATGATCATGTGGTGTCAATCATGAATCTAACACAGCCATGCTGGAGGCAGAGACCGTTCCTAACATTCTGCCATTTCATCTCAGTTCAGGAATGTTCCTGTCCTGCTAATGACCAGGAATAAAGTCTACGGAACACGGTCTAGATTCACTAGTAGATCTGTTTTTCTATGTAGACTTCTGCGAAGCAAATGTACATTGGGCATATTGTGGCCACATCAGAGTAATATATTAATAATATTCTGTTATTTTGACACTCTTCACAGGTTCTTTCATAATCTGAGTGTTCTTATGTGATGTTTAATCATTGATGCTGTGCAGCGATCAGAGCCAGTGCTGTTATTGATTGATTGAACTAAAACAAAAAAACAACCAAAATTTCAGTAACTGAAATAAAGCTGAAATAAAATAAAATATAAATAGTAGATTAAAAACTTAAAAACATATCCCAAAATTAGAAATGTTTGCTTTAGCAACTAACTTAAATAAGTTTGTTGTACTACTAAATCTAATGTGAAAAAAATTAAAGCTAAATAGAAATAGAAAAAAAAAACTAATAAAAATGATGAAAGCACATTATTAAATTACTAAAACATCAACTAAAATTAAAATGAGAACTAAAAAATATAAACCCAAAAGCTATTTCAAGATAATAATAAATACTATAGTAGTATAGAAATATTATTAAATAATACAATGATAAAACTGATGTTGGATGTGGGACTTTCGATATGGAGAGGCTTTGTAAATGAGACATGCGCCGAAATGTGTCCAAAATCAGATACTTTCCTATTAAATAGTATACAAAAAACAGTACACAAACAGACTAGTATGTCCGAATTCATAGTATTCGAAAAACAGTAGGCGAGTAAACTTAATACTTCTGAAGTGCACATTCGATGGACACTTTACTGTCCCATGAGGCCATAGGAAAGGATTTATAAATGGTGGTGAAACATTGCAACAGACGCTGGGTCACATGACAGTAAAAACGTGGTGAATGTAGTACATCCGAATTTTATTTATGCTACCTATATTCATGCTAAATGAGAACATAGCAGCTGTGACTTAGTTCATACTGAATTTTTTTCTTCTATATAATAGGAATCTATTAATAGGAATCTATAAATAGAATTCTATCCCTGTGTATGAAATCACAGAGAGAGGATGTGTATCCTGTCTGAAAGCCATGATGCTGTGTGTTGTATGCTGTGTGTGTTCCTTAATTTGCTGGCCCGTTCATAATTATCAGCAACAGGATATGCTTTAGTAAATGGCCTCTCTTTAGTGGATCATTTGCTGAAGTACAGAAGCCTGACTGTTTCCCCACACCAACCGCAAACACAAGAAACATCCATTCCTGCCCCAGAATGTCGCCCTGACCGGACACTGCATTTCTGCTGAGCACCAACTGATGGTTTGTTCTGTTAAACCGCTGCGTGCAGCTCCGCAGTAGCTCACGCTAAGTGCTCCATCTCTCAGCAGCTCCGTCTGCACTTAGCAAGTCTAATTCTCAGTAGACCCAGGTTTGAAATCACTTATGGCAGAC
>NW_015787138.1:0-2969 GCF_001515625.1 Sinocyclocheilus rhinocerous | reverse complement strand
ACAGCTCGCTGGATGACACAGTTTCAGACTCAGACAGCCCATAACGAACTGGCTCTGTGTGACACGCCAGAAACCTATATACAAAAAAAGTGAAAATTTCATCCGATGTCCCCTTTAACTCTTTTTCCATGGGTGGATTTGAAAGAACAAGGGCCCTGCTAAACATTTCCCTGAAATAGAAAGAACCACTGTATATGCTGGATAATGTATACCATGGGCTCAAGAGCGCTTTTCTTTGCAGGAAAAAGGGAAAGTCCAGTCACGTTTGAACCACAATGGTTTGGCTCTCCCTGCGCCACGATCCCACCAGTTTCATCTGGTGGGGCCCAGAGATTGTTTTAGGAAAGAATGAATGGCCAAAGGATTGTAGTTGGGTAAAGCATATGGCACTGAAATAACAGAAACACAGCCCAGTGCCAGGTGAAATAGAGCTGACATGACTGGAATCTGGTTATGAAGGTGGTTTGATGGGTCTCGGAAGAAACAAGCTAACTCTCATAAAACACTCCATAATATGGGTTATGAGGAAATATCGACTTTTCAATTTTTCTAAATGACTGTCTTTCGAGTACATGATAAACACAAGGGGTGCAGCAACAAAAGCTAAAGGAATATTCTGGGTTCAGTACAAGTTAAGCTCAATCGAAAGCATTTGTGGTATAATGTTGATTACTGCACAAATAAATTTCTACTTTTGCCTGTTTTACTTTTTAGCTTTTTTTTTAAAAGCTAAAAATCAGGGTTACGGTGAGGCACTTACAATGGAAGTGTTAGTTAGTACAGCCTCAATACATAAACAATAAATGGTTTAACATATGGGTCGGCAATCTTCCCAAAATATCATATCACAAACTTATTACACAAAATCACGATCTACGATCTGAATCATGATCTTCCCAATGTACTATCGAGAATATCAAGACTGGAACAAGCCTATGACTTATCTTTTTGAATAATTTAAAACACAGTAGTGCACAGTATTGCAACCAAAATTGTTATTAAAGCCTGAGTTAAAATTTAAAACACTGCATCACTGTATGAATCAAATATACATTCATTTTTATTAAAGTTATAAAAGTGATTCAGTCAAGAGCAGAGTGATTTTCTCTGTCTTTTATTGTTTGATTAACATTAATGACACAGACAGAAGTAGGTATTTGCATTAAGCTTTAAGACAGAATGCACAGATCTAATACTGACACGCATCCGATTTCTTTCCCAATTGTTTATGTTCACTTAAGACATAACCCCAAGTATACTTTAAAGGAATGGAACGGCATGTGGCACAAATCGAAACTGAAATTAAAATTTGACTCATCGCACTACTACTGCTAGCTCACGTTGAGTTGTTTTTTTAAATACGTCACTACGCATGAAAGACACATGGATAGAGATATATAGAGAGATATAATTTGACCAGCCACTGTCATCTAGGCAGTCATTGCTGTAGTTTTAACATTATTATGAGAACATAAAAGATTCAAGACTGATCACAATATAAAATTGTCAGATCACCCACCTCTAGTTTAACATGATTTTAGTGTGATATAAATGCTTAAACTTTTCAATGTTACAACTTTGCTGGCATGATAAAATAAAGCCTAAACCCTACAACAACTGCAAAAATGATTTAAACAGCATTATAGATCAAACAATATACAAGTCTTAACAGAAGAATTAATGTAAGAAATTTCTGCTTTTAAATCCTTTTAATCCCATTTACATGCATGCCTCAACGTAACTTCAATTTTTTTTTTGTTTTTTTTTGTTGTTGTTGTAAATCAACATTATGCCACAAGTGCTGCCAGCTGAGTGTAACTTGTACTGAACCCAGAAGGTTTCTTTAGTGTCATGGAATATCAGAGTGATATTCCAGCAGTTGAAGATAACTGGTCTCTGGTTAAGGCTAGTTATTTCTGAGGAATCATAACAGCTAGTCTCAAGATAACATGCAGAGAAAGCCCAGAGGCCTACCTGAGTGAGTCTTTGCTGCTGTTTACGCTGTGGATGTCTGGTTTCTGTCTGTTGTCCATTTCTTGTTGTTTAGGCTCTTTGCCGGTACATTCTGGCTCTTTAGTGTAGGGCTCCATGGGTGGTAGAGGGGTGCGTCTATCTTGACTCCCTGTGGACTGATTCCCATGTTGCCATTCCCTAGTACCCCCATCAGCCTTACGCTCAGATGCAGTGCTGCGTTTCATGACCTGGAGCTGAGACAGAGGGACAATATCTGCACCCTGAGGTCTGTGCCACACAGTCATGCGGCCAGCAGAGTTGTAGTAGTAAAACCTGCCACTCTGGGGGTCAAAAAGCTCCCACCACTGGTTGCCATCAGCCTGGCGGATGGGCACATCGGTGGGCAGGTCCCAGCCACACTCTCCCGTTGCCAGATTCACGTACATGCGCTCTTGCGAACGGGGCTCAAGGATTTCCACCCAATCAGCGCTGAGGAGAAAGAGAGAGCATTATCCCCATTTAAATCATATTTCATTTTAGTACTTTTTGTCATAATATTGACCCTGATTGTTTTCCAAACAAAATATGGTATATTGGAATCCTAGTAAATCAAATCAACTCAACAAAATGTCACAGCTGCACTGTTATAAATTACAGGCTAGGCTTCATGGTCAATCTCTTAATTGTAATCTGATGGATGTGTTATCAAGGGAATCAGGCCAAAGCCACAGAGAGATTCGCCATGTGTGAGAGTGCATGCTCAGAAATGCTAGCTCAGCACACCCATAATCCTATCTGCAGATACAGCCGAGGAAACAAAGTCGTGAGCTGGAAAGCATTCACATATTTTCCCATGCACACACACACACACACACACACACACACAGGGTATCGAGAGACTCTAAGACATCTTAGTGCGTCATGTGACAGCTAAAATATTTATAGAAGACAGGATTGGAAAAAGGCGGGACTAGGGCTGGACAATAATTCAATATCAATATGTACCGCGATATAAT
>NW_015787137.1:0-3450 GCF_001515625.1 Sinocyclocheilus rhinocerous | reverse complement strand
TTTGAAAGCTTTTTTCCTTTCATTGATTTTTATTGCTTTTTTTTATCACCGAACAAGCTAGTGTCAGTTCTGTGGGTATAGTGCGTTCTCTGAATAAGACAGTGTGTTCTACCGATCTCAGATGAAGGTGGTTTGCGCTTGAGAGCTTTCTATGTTTGGGTTCTTAGGGTTTATATCTGATATTTGAACACTGAGGCACCACAGTGATGTGAAAAATAATGCTCACACTAGATGACACGAGACATGCAGCTCTAGAATCTTTAGTCTACTACCTTTTTTCTTTACAAATTTGGGATCTTTAAGTTGACTTTGCTGTTAGTTAATCATAACTGCTATTCATTTAATGATTTAGTAAGAATGTAATGTTCAAATTGAAAAGCTTAGTTTTCAGGCTGAAAATGGGCATAAATGGAACATTTATATAATTTTGTGTTGTTTTTTTCTTCTATACATGAGCTGATTAAGATTCAGGAAGAACCTGGCAGTGCTTTAATAGTTACAAACAAACAAAACAAAACAACAAAAATTACAGTTGTCTTCAGAGGTGTTGTAATTATACAATTCTGTCACATCATTCGAGAGCAAAACAGTTGCTAGGAAAATATATAAATAATAATGACAATAGTAAAGTAAATAAAAATACACAGATGAATAAAACAACCTAAAATATATAATTAATTAAAACAGTGCAAGGCACCTAGTAATATTCATGTTCAACTCACTCAGACAGTGCTTTATTTTGAAGTGAGTGTTAAGTTGGTCATGGTTCTGATTCACTGAGGAGTGAAGGAGCAGCACGAGTTGAAGGCAGGGAATCACATCAGGTGTATTTTTAAAATGGTTTCTTGGTCTCAGCATTTGTGATCCGGCTGTGCATTTAAGTGAATGTCAGAAGAATGTATTAAAAAAAAGGAAAAATGTAGTTAGTTTTCAAATAGTAATCTTTATATTTGTTATTTTATACAATTTTACAATGTTTTTTTTTTTTTATTATGTTTATTTAATGACTCTAAAATGTGGTGTGAATTTTCAAATGTATTGTCTAATATACCCTCTTTTTAAAAAGTTTGGGGTTGGTAAGATTTTTTTATGTTTTTGAAAATTGTCTTATGATCACCATGCAAGGCTGTATTTATTTGATCAATAATACAGTAACATTGTGACATGTTGTTATAATTTAAAATAACTGTTTTCTATTTAATATATTTTAGTGTCACATAATCCTTCAGAAATCATTCTAATATGCTGATATGGTTCTTAAGAAACATTTCTTATTATTAATGTTGAAAAAATTTGTGCTGCTAAATATTTTTTGTGGAAACCATGATCCATTTATATGAAATATATTATGTTGAAATGTCTTTACTGCAATTTTGATCAATTTAATGCTTCTTTGCTACTTTCAGAAAAGTACTTTAGTTAGTTTGCACATCAGAGAGTGGATGAGGCCTTGTTTGGTATGATGGCTGGATTTCTGATTTCTCCCAGTCTTGTTTCTCACATACACACATACATACACAGTGTTCCTACACATACGCACACTTTCTCTTTCACACTCTCCTGTCATGATTTGGACTCTTGATCCAGAACAACACTCCTATCACATCTCGCCTTGCCAACAAAGGACCATTTTATGTTTCTCGTAAAACAAATCATTACACTCACATTTGGCAACAAGAGGGCATTTTTCAGGCATTTCGCAAAGCATGCCCTGAAAAAAAAAATCATTGTCTGATATTGTATTATTCTAAAGTGTTTTGTCCAGGATACCCAAATTACCCAAATTGTGTTGACTGACAGCAGGCAGAGTACACAGCTTGTCAGGTGTAAGATCACGGTAACACGGCTGTGCCAGTGAGTTTGGGGAAGGTTAGCGGGTTAGTTTTACAGCGGTTTACAGTCTTGTCTTGTTTTACTTTCTTGAACAGAGTTTTGTGTAAGACAGAGAACATGTAAGCGTGAAGTCCTGTTTGCGCATGTGGGATGATCCCACTGTGAAACATGGGCAGGCATTACATACTATGGCCGCACACTAGATGGCTGACCTTTCCTGCCCTGATCTCCTCTCAGCTCTCAGAGCTCTTCCTCGCTGTCTGCGGCTCTTTAATAACAAGCCCCCTGCCCTGCATAACACTACTGCCACAATCATCAAAAATCTTTCTATGAAAGCTCTTATTGCTGGTATTATTCGCCTTTGTCAGTGTGTGCTGTCAAGATACCCCAGGTGAACAGGGTAAAAAAAATTAACTAATCAATATCACCATACTTTCCCAGTTGATTTATTACATTAAGAATTGCAAACATTTTTGCATTACACGTTTCCTAAAATGTATTGTTTAAATATGCAAATTAGGCATTATCTAATTAAATGTGCACTAATTTGCATACTTTTCCAGAATAGAAATCTGAACATTCGATAAAGCCAGGTTCAAAATTCTTGTTTCATTTTGTTGACACATTAGAGTCAATGTTTTGTTGTTGTTGTTGTTTTTTCCTCCAGAAGGGATTTTGGATATTTCTTTTTAACATTCAATGAATCAGAAAATACTGTCAACAGCCAGAAAACAAAAAAAGATCATCATGTTTTCAGGATAAAAATGTTAAATAAAATCAGGCAAATGATATATGAACAAACCCCCTTGTAAAAACGTATTGATAGGATAATTCATTTTTGAGAAAATGACCTTTAAAGATATGTGATATAGGCTAATTAAAATCTACATATGCAAATAGATAAGGTGAAACACAATAAACACTTAATAGTGTATTTTGAATATTTTCTTTCCATTAGTCTGAAACTAGGCCAAAATTTCCAAATTGTCCAGTAACGAAAAAAAAAAGAAAAGTTTTTACCTGTAGTATCTTGCCTTAGCTTAGCTGCGTGTTTATTGGTAAACTTTGTAAACTGGGTAGTAGAGGGCTGCATTGGGACGCAAATCTCGCAAGAGCGGGCAGTTACCTTTACTGCGGGTGGGAGTAGGTGGTCAAAAAAATATAGCGCAGTTCCAGCCATCTCGCGATTTGGGGCATAACAAGAATCATGGCGTTACATAAACAGGCTTGCTGTGATAGTCTGTGTTACATGGTGTTTGGTCATACATTACTTTCCCACTGCGGCACCGCCCCCATTGTCATTTTGCTTTTTTATAGAAATAAAAATTATTTACTTCAGCTGGAAAACGTACACTACACTAAACTGAAAGCAGCTCTTCTCCTTACAGGCAGGGTTGCCAGTTGTGCGTGACAAAACTAGCCCAATGGCCATTCAAGAACAGCACAAAGTGCAATGACCTTATCCTAAATATCAAAACTCAAAATATGTCATTTCCATATCTAAAATACATATATATTTTACAGTCACTGTTGCACACTGATCATAAACGTGGACTTAACAACCCTGCATCCAACACTAGCTGCTGGAGTCAGATTTCACTGATCAAGGGTCTAGAG
>NW_015787136.1:0-2444 GCF_001515625.1 Sinocyclocheilus rhinocerous | reverse complement strand
GACAAAATGTAGCAGAGCAGAGCAACGGCAATCATGAGGGTAACGACAATTCACTGTTGTAGAATTATGCAAGATAAATCTCAATGTTAAAATTATAAACATTTTTAAAGATGCACTCAGTAAACTTTTTTCTCATTAAAAATATTACTTATAGTAAAAAATATGTTAAAATTATTTGCAGTGTTGTTACTATTAGTGTAGGGGAATATTTAATTACCCTTCAATAGTATACATTAATATTTTGAATTAGCTTATGCTTATATATTTAGTTTTCATTTTATTTATTTTACCTTTTATATTTTGTAACTGTATGTTACTGTGGGGGGGGGGATGTGTAGATGTGTTTCTATAAACAGTAGAAACACATCTACTGTTTATAATTTATTTTATTTTATTTCAGCTTTATATCAATTAGCATTTTCGTTAGATTTTTAGTAATAATAACAATAACACTAATGTAAACTCACATAAAGACTCAGTACACTTTTGCATTTTTATACCATTTTTGCATTTTAATCTTTTTTTTTTTAATAACTTGCTTTTAAATCTTGAACATTCTCTTCACTGTAGTTGATATTGTGCCTGCTAGAAATTACCAGAACCGCCGGAACCCAGGTGGACTATATGTCCTCAAAGAAACGGTAAGAAATTATTATTATTATTATTATTAATATATTGAATTGTTGTTGTTTTATTATTATTATTGTTATTATTTCCAGGATTTCCCTGATGGAACAGATGAGTCTTCCTGTAATTATATCAATTCTATTGATCCCCTCAGCCCACCTTGTTATCCCAGCATGGCTCCACCTTCTGCACACTCTCCAGATGCTTATATGCATTCAGGAAGAAGATACCCGCGTACCCCCGTGCCCTCTCCTCCATCAACCCCTCATCCGACTCTCACTCCACCACACATGGGCAGCTTAACACGCAAACCCCACCCTCAGAGACTAAGCCCCTCCCCTCCACATGCAGAAGAACTTCCGATTGAACCAGAAAACAATATGCACCACCACAGCCTCCAGCGATGAGCAAGACGATAGAGAGTTTTGAATGTAAAATGTCACGTATAATGTCAGATTATGAGACTATGTGGGTATGGTAATTTTAATTAGTCATTTTTATTAGTTATCTTAAGCAAATTTTAGTATTTTATGCTTTTCAAAAGCTATAGGTGAATGAATGGTGTACAGGACCAAAATTTGTAGTTACTAATTTACCAGAGGAGTATGTGGATGTACTGGATGGTTTAACTGTTTTTGTATACTAACAGAAACATTAGATTTTTATCAGATTCAGCTGTGGTTTATACCTTAAACTAAACCAATATAATATTTTAAAAATAAAAATACTGTTATACTGTTTAATTTCATCTATATTGAGCCTTTTTGGGATCTCTTAGGATTTACTGTAAATATTTCTTTATGTCAGTATTAAAATAATTTTATTCTTTTTGTTTGTTTATTTGTTTTGACAGAAAACAAAAGTAAATGTCAATTAATATCACTTGCTTTCTGAATATTCAAAAGGACAAAAAGACAAACCTTTAGGTACACAATTGGCAATTTACACGTTTTAACCACCAGAGGCTCCCACATCTCTATCAATCAATAAAACATCTGCGTCATTTCAAAGCCTGGACCACAAATCGGCTTCTCTCTCCTTCCCTTTTTCTGTAGAACAATAGAAATAGTTTTTAATTGAGTCACTTTAACTTGATTTACCGAGTAAATAAATTATAGCATTTCTCCCTCATTATAGAAAGTTTTACCTGAAGGTTTTGGTTTTGTTACCCAATTACTTAAAAGAGCATGTTGAAAATGTCTATATTGTATATAAATCTTAACATTTAATCTAAAAATGTAGTAAACGCTGATGCCGTCATCAGATAATGGTGCTCTATCTTGTTCATCTAGTCCTGTCAATCACAACACAAGAGCATAAACGGGAGTTTACCTCAGTCACTCCTGGCAGTTCTACCGGTATGCGAAACCTCACAACACCCAAAGTTAACTACAGCTTGATTTTTTTGTTTTTAAGTAGCTCATGACAGTCAAACAGCAAAGCTTGTCATGTCTACCTTAGCTGTCCAGCATTAGATGTACAGGCGAACTCGTGAATTGGGATTGGTAGGCCTATTTCATGTAAGCTACGTGCCAAGATTTAGATAACAATTCGATTTGTAATAATTGTACATTTAATTTTTTTTCTTTATTGTTTTTACACATTTTATGGGGATAAAAGGCAATGAAACTGTCGATTATAAACAAAATATTACAGACTATATTTATTGTGCAAGACTGAAGTTTACATTTAGCAGACGCTTTTATCCAAAGCGAATGAATGAAGTTGCACATTACCTTATAGTGGATGCAGGCTGGTTTTAGAAAATGGTGAACATGTTATATATATATATATATATATATATATATATATATATA
>NW_015787135.1:0-3414 GCF_001515625.1 Sinocyclocheilus rhinocerous | reverse complement strand
GAGAGACATGGCAATACTCGAGAGAGAGAGAGAGAGAGAAGGAGCGAGATAAGCGAGGGGAGAAAGCAAAAGAGTGAGAGTGTGACAGAGAGAGTTATCTCTCAGATCCATTCTCAATTAGAAAGAGCTCTAAACAGAAAAGGCAAACTCTCCTCCATCCCTGTGGACTCGGGGGTCCAGTAGTTGGGTCTTGTCGCAGAAGTTCCCTGGACTCCACTGGACTGGAGGTCTCAAACTTTCTGAACTACTATATCTAACGACAACTACTGTTTCTAATGTTTTGATGCAACAAGGCAGTCACTAACTGCAAATTCTATATAGTTTAAGTCCATTATTAGGAAAATGCACATCCAAAATGGTGAATATGACATTTTCCATATGGTGATACATGTATTTATATTCACCATTCAAATGTTTGGGGTCAGTAAGATGTATATATATATATATATATATAGGGAAGGGATACATACAATTTATAAAAAGTAACAGTAAAAAACTTTATAATGTTACAAAAAGATTTTTATTTCAAATAAGTTATTTTGAACCTTCTATTAATTAAAAATCTTTAAAAAATATTGTTAAAATATTCAAAAAATTAAGCAGTAAAGCTGTTATCAACATTAAAAATAATATGTTTCTTGCACACAAAATCAGTATAACGATTTCTGAAGGATCGTGTGACACTGAAGACTGAATCAATCGCTGCTGAATATTCAGCTTCACCATCACAGGAATATATTATATTTCAAAACATATAAAAATAGAAAACAGTATTTTTAATTGTAATAATGTTTCACATTATTACTGTTTGTTCTGTTTTTGATTAAATTAACGCAGCCTTGGTCAGCATAAGAGACTTGTTTCAAAAACATCTGTAAAAATCTTACTGACTCCATACTTTTGAACAGTAGTGCATATATACCGTATATATAGTATGTCTTAATATTACAAAAATGTCCACATTCTAGTTAGCAAAATCACAATCACCTTTACACTCAAGTACAAAATCAGAAGATACAACAAAGTCAGCAGCAACATCCTTGTGGGCAGCACGCTAACATACAGCGTCGTTGCGCTACGGGTGTCACGAGTTCGAATCCAGGCTCGAGGACCTTTCCCGATCCTCCTGCCCCCTCTCTCTCTATCACTTCGCTTCCTGTCATCTCTACACTGTACTGTCATAATAAAGGCCTTAATAAAAATCTTAAAAAAAAAAAAAGGAACAACAAAAACGACCAATCACAACACATTTCCTGACCTCTTCTTGTCATATAAACAGCATGAAAAGATTTATTTAATTTCCATTTAATATTATTAAGAGCATGTGTATGATGATGGAAATGATGATGAGTATGTTCATAATGCATAATACACAAGGGTCACAGGACTCATTAGTGCAGTTTCTCCGAGGCAGGTCAGGGAATAAAAATCATATTTTGGTGGGCTCGACTAATAAAATATCATCCCAAAGATCCTGGCCGAAATTTTCAGACATACCAAGGTCAGGGTCAGGAGTTTCAAAAAAACAATACGCTATATTTCAGAGTGGGCTGATCAATCAAGGGAAACTTCCTCCCACACATTTCAACAGCTGCTAGTGATTCTGTGCCTGCAGACTGCAGGTAAACACAAGTAAACAGTCTGGTCCTCCCAAATTATTTTTGGAACGGTATCATAGCAAAATTCTTAAAATGTCTACCTTGAAAAAAAAAAAAAGTGAAAGTACCATTAAACAAGATTTTCACTCCTCATATTATATTCACCTGAGTGAAATCGAGAAAGAATGTTGAGAGGTACATCATTAGCATATGACTCACCTGCCCATCTTCAGCCAGTGGACAAGAGAGAACATACTGGAGCTGGAAGACAATGCTGAAAGCCATGTCCCTCATCATCTTCAGCTCCACACTGCCACGAAGAGACAGTCCATCACTGCAGGAGGCAGAAAGAAGAGTGTGAGATCACTGAAATATCACAGCTCGGCATGGGATCTTGTGTAATGAACCTACACACCCACACTGACCCAAAAACACAACTAGTCAAGTGACATTCATTAACGCAGGTGTCTCGGTTCACTGCTTTATGAGTTTGGAAAGGACAATCCCATCGTGCATTGCAAAGCCCTATGTAGGGTTCCCACACATACTGAAGTGGGGGAAAAAAAAGAATTTCCATGATTTTTCCAGCTGTTAACTGGAAACATTATTTCATTAAGATATATATATGTACACATACATACAATTCAAAAGTTTGGGGTTAGTTTTATTTATTTTTTTATAAATGAATACTTTTATTGTCACGGTTTCAACAAATATTAAGCAGCAGAAGTGTTTTCAGCATATAATAAAAATAATAAGAAGAAATATGTCTTAAGCACCATATTATCAGATTATAATTATTTCAGAAGAATCATGTGACACCGAAGACTGGCTGCTGAAAATTCGAATTACAGCAATAAAATGTATTAAAATGGAAAACAGTATTTCACAATACTACTGCTTTTTTCAGCATTTTTGATCAAATATTGCAAATGCAGCTTTAACGAGCATTAGAGACTTGTTTCAAAAACATTAAAAAAATGTGTACAGACTGAAACTTTGAATGGTAATTTATGCAATTAAAGAAATTCTAGAAATTCAAATTCTAGGAAGAAAACAGCTCTGCCACATTAACTTGACAAATGGGGTTTGGAAACTCATACAGAGCTGAAGGAGAAAGAACAGCGATTTAGCAGGAACTAAACACAAAGTTTTAAGCTAAAAAAAGTTTGTTTCTCTCTTCTGAGTTTAATGCTTGTGCAACATTAGAATGAAACTATTATCGTTCTAACATGGAACAAGTCGCTCAAATTGCATTTATATTTCTTTCTTTTTTGTTTTGTTTTTGCTATGACACATTCTGTAGTCATCATATCATAGTTCTTTTAGTCTGATTCCGAATCTCAAAAAAGCCATTAAAAATGATTGCAGATTATTACATAAGCAGGTACAGACTACAGAGGAAAAGTACACAGCATCTTAGATGAGCACAGCACGGTACAAAAAAATATTAAAACTTCGAAATGAAGTTCACATCGCTTTTTCCATACAGGAAGACAAAGAACAAAGTTATAATTGAAACAGGACTCAAAAAAAGTTCGTTTGAGACAGTGTTACTACAAGGTGTTGAAATTCCAGGCACTGGTTTCATGCCAACATCTCATCTAGAAACTGGCAGGTCGGCGTCAGATCATTTGCATAATTCTTGACGGGTTTTAACACGCTCTCATAGACACATTCACTGCCGTCATCACAGCAGTGTTGTTGAGAACGTGCAGCATAAGTTTTTAGTGCTAACCTCTCCATAATTACACCCAATTTCTCTCTCTTATAAAAGGGCAGAATGTGATGCTCCACTCTCTCAGACACCTAATTT
>NW_015787134.1:0-3300 GCF_001515625.1 Sinocyclocheilus rhinocerous | reverse complement strand
TATGGAAATGTTCTGTGTAGTTTTTCCCCAAAACAGCACCCCCTGATGGTCAGAGTGAGATGACTCTGTGTGGATGGGAGTTCCAGTCGCCCCTGCGACCCGCCATCACGGCCAGAACCCATGAGGTGAAGCTGGGAGAAACCGCATGTGTGGTCCAGCCTCACAAAAGCAACAGCACACAGTAAGTATTACTGATTTCATGCAGGGTTATTAGTTGACTAAAACTAAATCTGAAACTAAAAGAAAAAGAAAAATTGTAACTTGACATAAAATACTACTTGCCCAAGAAACAGTTCTCATTTTAATTTAGTTTAAACTTGATGTACTAAAATAATTAAAGCTAAAACTTACAGTACTAAGAAATATACACATACTTTATTCAGCAAGGATGCATTAAATTGATCAAAAGTAAAAGTAATAAACAATTGTTTTAAATAATTGTTCTTTTGGACTTTATATTAATAAAACAATCATGCATAATAGATGCATAACAGATTTTGAACACGTTTTGGTTACGTTTTATATGTTTTTTCAAAGGAAACTGTTTATTTTAAGTCTGGACATTTTTATGCTCAGCTTGTTGTGTAAGATCCGTTCTGGGGCAACAGAGCCACTTTTTAAAACCGTGAACATCACAGCTAAGGTGCATGAGGGCCGAGTGGAGGGACGATATTCCATTGAAGGAAGTGCAGAGATGCCTGAATTCACCTTTGTGGTAATTAATTTATTCGTTACACAAACAAAACATCAAACAAAAATCCTCCATCTGATTTTTAACAATAGTCATTAGTAAGCTTGTTGATACTAGATAACCTTTGCCTAACATATTTTTTTTACACCAGGTTCCAAACATCACTGAGGTCCAGCCTGACTATGGGCCTGTGAACGGAGGAACCCTCATCACTATCACAGGTCCTTATCTGGACTCTGGGAAGAACAGGAAAGTTACACTTGATGGAGAAACATGTCCAATCCAAAGGTGTGTGTGTGTATTCATTATATCAAATGGGGGGCCTGTGATGGAACTGCAGAGGTATTGCTAATTGAATTAAAATTAGGTACACTGTTGCTTAAAAGTTTGGGGTTGGTTAGATTGTTTATGTTTTTGAAAGAAGTCTCTTATGCTCACCCAGGCTTCATTTATTTGGGGGAAAATACATTTAAAAAATGTATGAAGTGACCCCTGTTTAAATTTTCAACTCTGTCTATTAATGTTCTCTGTTTAAGATTATATGTAGTGTTCGTGTTCTAACGGGAATGTTGTTCCACCTACAGTGTATCTGTGGTAAGAGGAAACCTGTCCTCCATCATATGTCTCTCTCAGCCTGTGACGGAGGTGAAAGATGTGGTGCTCCGTGTCTACATCGATAAGTCCCGTGTGGTGACCACTAAAGTCTTCCGCTACAAGAAGACCCCTGAGATTCTTGCTGTGCTGCCTGATTGCAGCTTTGACAGGTAGATTCAGAAAGTCATAAGTTGTTTACTTTTTGGCAGTTCAGAATACCTTTTAGAAAAGGTATAGAATGTCTAATATTTTATTTTTCTAAATTGCAGTGGGTCAAGAATCATCATTGAAGGCCGAAATCTGGACTCTGTCTACAGAACTGTCGTCTACTTTAAACCCAAAGAAAGCCACCTTAAACCTGTTTCCACTGTATGAACTGTAAACTTTAATTCCCATATTGATCTATTGCCTTGGTTTTTTTTTTTATATATATATTTTTTTTCGCTTAATATTTTAAAATAAAAGTTCTTTGTAACACTCTTTAAGTTTCAGAACTTCCAGAGTGCAAATCTATTTATTGAAAATAAAGTTAGATGAAAAAATGTTTTGTTTTAAAATCCTCCAGAACATTAACAGAAATTTAGCCCAACCCATGGTAATGTAATAAGAAGGTAGCAGGATAGACAATATTCACATTTGTGCAGCTTCTGGCTGTGTAGCACCTACAGCTCTGCAGATGCTACATTATCTAAATATTAGAAGAGTGGCTTTTACATTTCAGTCTGATCTCAGTTTGAGCGGCATGTTTTCAAAGCATTGTACCTTATTTTTTTTGTGTTTAAGGTCATATATTTAGTGTTGGGTGACTCTGTCTACTCTCTTTAATGACCACAACAACACTACATAGGTTTTTATAACTTCACAACAGACTTGTCTCAGTTCTTCCACTGAGAGCTGTGATCATGAATTAAAGATTAAAGTGTTTTAAATCTATACCTTAGTAGTACAACTTTAGCATTTGCCAGTTTCTGGATCAAAGCAAACAGATATAGATTTGTGAGCACATGACATTTTTCTTCTTTCACATTTGCTTCATACTGTTGTTCCCTGAAGGAGTGCAGAGGGAAAGCAATACCCACCCATATGGAGTGCATCACCCCCGTCTTCCATCGAGATGAGACAGAAGAGGGCGAGCTCTCGTTTGACATGGACGGAGTGCTCGGTCTGTGGAAACGAGACTTCTCCTACCACCCCTATGGCAGACCCATCCCATTTGAGACTGAAGGTCACATACTGAGACTCTACCCCGGGTTTGATGAAGTGTCCTTGCATGTATGTAGATACATCCATGAGTACAATCCCATTGTTGCATTGCTGCACTTTTTCACTTTTAATCATCTTTCTGAGAAAACATTTACAATCTAAGATTCAAAATCTTTCTTCCTCATGACGCAGCACCAGAAGTTGAACCTTGTGAGCTCCTGCATGTCAATCACGATGACGGTTGGAGATGTTGACTGTGGTGCTAAAGTTTTAGATAATGAGATCACATGCAGGATCCCTAATAATCTCACCATTCCCAGGGAGGGTTTACCTGTGAAGGTGAGTGTGTGTAAATCTATAAATGCAGTAAAACACCTCGTCTTTAGCCAAAGCAAATTAGTTGCATAATACAACCTCACACACTGATGTCTGTATTTTCCTGTACCAGGTAACAGTTAATGGATACACACATAATGTTGGCACCGTAATCTTGGTCAGTAACCACTATATGGTGGGTATTGTGCTTGGCATACTGGCAGCTCTGGTCACGGGTGCGGTTATGGCCTTTATCGTGCTGAAACACCTGAGGAAACAGAAAAAAGGTGAGCACAAATTATGCCACGTCCTACTAATGCAAATCTTGTGCAGTCATTCCTAAATTTCATATCTTACCAAGCACAGCTGTTATGAAAAAAGGCCGTTTTATTCAGTTTTATCCTTCTTTACCCACAGCTTCGCTGGCAGAAAATCGCCTGTCTTACTTTTCCCATAGTCGTTCACGTAATAATAGTGTGGATTTATGTCCCTTAGGA
>NW_015787133.1:0-3420 GCF_001515625.1 Sinocyclocheilus rhinocerous | reverse complement strand
AAAGTAATCTGATTACGTAACTCGTGTTACTTGTAATGCGTTACCTCCAACACTGACAATCAGGATCATTGTAGAGTTTGCAAACAAAGTCTCCCCTTATTAATTCTCTGCCAGATCATTTACCTTTGAAATTCATCAAGTTTAGAATATGCTTCATTTGGCCAGGCCAGGGTTTGTCTCCCCGAAGAATAAATCTACCAAAGTCATTAATCCATGAACACATAAGATAATAAGGCAATCAATTATGTGGAAAAGGCACACTTTTGCAATTATGGGCAAACATTGGGAAGTTTTCCTTGGGAATGTGTAGGGACAGTCAAGTTGAGGATAAATATGCTGTTACTTTACTTTGTGATCAAATTTATTTTCACTTGGTGGATGATAAAACACAGGCAGCGCCACTCAGATATTCTTTAGATTGTAAACATCTAGTTGCTGTCTGAAGTGTTTTGTTTCAAGTGCACTTGTCTGTTGTCACAGAAACCCAAGTAGGATGGAAATTCAAGAGGTAGATGGAGAGATATCAGTCAACCTCTATGAGACAGCCTTTGATCCCTATTCCCTCGCCCCATCCCAAGATCCAGAAGGTAAAGGAAATCTCAGATGCTGCCTGCCTTTCTCTGTCCAGGTGAGAACATTCTTTTATGTTGAATTTTCTGAACAGATGTCATCAGACCATTATGTTCTCCACATGTTGGAGAGTCAGATACTAATGTGAGTCTTTGAGGTGTGTTGTGTCTCAGCTTGTGTTTCAGGGAGTTTTCTGGGGGATGTTTTACTGGAGAAACTCAGACATATGTGCAACAGTTTTCAACTGGAGCCCAACTTCGTGAAGATCCGTTGTTACAAACCACCTAATCCCCATGTACTTTATCTGTTTTTCTAATTTAATTTCCTCAACATTTCAGCTAATCAGTCCAGGTGCTTATCCAAAAGTCTTCTCTGGAGCCTGATATTCTTACACACACCAAGATTTTACATTCAGTGAGTGTAAGACAAATATGATGAAAGAAATGATAACATTTAAAGAGAAAGTTCAGTTTGAAACTAGGCTTATTTTTGTGTTCAGATCTTTGAAAGGTACATTATTAATGCAGTCCATACAGACAAGTGACTTAAACACACCTTTTATATTATAATGTTTGCCATTTCAGGCATGAAGATGCATCTCTCTGGTGGCCGTCCTGATGAACCTGGTGTGTGTGAGAAGCTTTGGTTGAGCGTAATGTCCAGAGCAGCTTAAAAATACACAAAAGTCCTTTTCTTTCAATGTTCCAGGGGTTGTTTGATTGGATTCACCATCCCAGCCTGGAGAGCATTCTGTTCAAGACTTGCTAAAGAAACAGCCTTTGACCTCTGACCTGTGCTTAAAGGAGGACAGAGAATATGAGGTTTGGAAGCTCAGTAGAGCTTGAGGAATATTTTTTGTTTAGATTTACAGCATTTGAGCTCTTAAAATTAAACTCTCACACGGACTGAAAAGCCTCCAGAGTTCTTGATTCTAGAAGTGGCTGTAACTCGTCACTATGTAGTGAAACTTCACAACAGAGTCGAAACATCTGTGATACCTCACTGTTGTTTCAGTGCGACTGCATAAGATGGTTATGAAATAGTCTGATACTTTAAAATGGACGCTTGGTGCCTTTAAATAATTCAGGAATGTGAATAAGTGCCGCTCGACAGAATTTATGATTATTTTTATCTAAAATGTTTGTTTCAGTTCATGTGTAGCAGTCAAACAAATTATGTTTTTATATCTAGCATGAATTTAAATGTACATGTTGGATTTATCCTGAGTGCACAAATAAAAAGCTTTTTCCTCAATGAATTGTTCATTTCATTCAGAAATATGTCACAATATATTACACCAGATGTATGTTTCACAAATTAAGTTTGAGCGGGTGTTTGTATATTTTCATGAAAAGATGGCATGTGCTTCATTGTTTACTGAAAGATTTTCATTGTATGCTGCATATTAAATAATTAAACACAATCTTATCACTATTTTATCTCCGAGGACAGATAAATGTCACCATGTCCTAAACTGTGTTTTTAATAAAAGTAACATGATCATAAATGGTGTTTGAAAGAAATAGACATTTCTACTGTTTTCGTGTCCATATGATCTCCTGATCAGTAACAGATATCACTGTGTTAAAGACATGAAATTCAAATACATTGTCATGTGAATGTCAATAAAGTCTCTGAGCTCATAGGAGCTTCTAATGTGTCTCTTTCGAGTGATTCTTGAATGAATAAATCATAAATCAGCTCATATAAGACTCTAAATATTTACCTAATAAGAAATAAGCTACAGCAGCAAACACCAACAAAACTGACAATCAGCTCGTTACACGAGTCAGAAAACAGTGACTATGATTCATCCCGAATAAATAAATGAGCTCATCAAATATCATGAGTCTGAGAGCAGATGAGAAGTGCTTCAGTCAGGAGTTCCTGAGAGTCTGAGGCATATGAGGAAGTTTGGTAGTTAGCGGGATTAACTAGTTGATTGGCCAAGATCACAAGAGGCTTGTGAGAAGTTCAGTCACTGTCACATGCAGCTGTGGTTCTTTTCTGTGTTTGCAAGGCATTTTGGGAATTTGAGTTTTGAAGGATTGAGACAAAATCCTCCAAAAAACACAAGTTGCAGAAACACCAGTGGCTCAGTGGTCTGAGTGTCACTTCTTGATGAAGTGCCAGTGGCTCAGTGTGGTTTAAATGTCTGTTCTTGGCACAGACAGTCCTAGTTTGAATCTCACTCTTGTGGTTAAAATGAGTTTTTACGCTAGTTTCTGACTGAATAAGACAGACAAAACTCCATAAAAAGAGCCACACACATGTGGCTCAGTGGTCTGAACATCAGTTCTTGATGTGGGCAATCCTAGTTCAAATCTCTCTTTAAGTGGAAAATAGTTTAGTTGCACTGGTTTCTGACTGAAAAAGACAAAACTCCAAAACAGAAAAACACACACATGGAAGAGCCTGTGGCTCAGCAGTCTGAGTGTCAGTTCTTGACACAATAACTCCACGTTCGATTCCCTCTATTGAGGTAGAAAAAAAGTTTAGTTTCACTGGTTTTTCAATAAATAAGACAAAACTCCACACAAATGAAGACTTCTTGTAGAAGAGCTGGTGGCTCAGCAGTCTGAGTGTCGGTTCTTGACACAGGAGCTCCAAGTTTGAATCCATCTGTTGAGGTGGAAAATAGTTTTGTTTCACTGGTCTTTTAATGCATAAGACAAAACTCTTAAAAAAAAAAGAAAGAAACCTGCTTGTAGAAGAGCTGGTGGCTCAGCTGTCTGACTGTTAGTTCTTGAAACAAGAACTCCAGGTTCGAATCACTTCATTGAGGTGGGAAGAAAAGTTTAGTTTCAATAGTCTTTCAATGAATAAAAAAAAGACAAAATTCCAAAAAAA
>NW_015787132.1:0-3366 GCF_001515625.1 Sinocyclocheilus rhinocerous | reverse complement strand
GAGAAAGGAAAAATTGAAATTGCATCATATGACCCCTTTAAGACCCCATGTAATCACTTGACCGCTAAAAGAGAGTTTTGTAAACTTTCTTTCTTTGCAGTGAAAAAGGTGTGGAAGGACATTGAGGATGAGACATTACAGTTGCAGGTTAAGGAATATCTTCGTGTCTATCCCAACCCCATTGCTGTGGTGCTTCGCGTGGGGCAAGACACCATGGCGATGCGGAATGGCAATTTTGAGGTTTGCACGGTGCTCCAGTTGGATGGCAGCCTGATCCAGATCTGCTTTAAGGTGAAAATGAATCCACTGTGGGATGCTAGATTTCTCTGCGAACCTGGTACTCTTCTTTCATCTGCATTTAACTATTTATTGCCTTTATGCCAAGGAACATGAACAACAAAGGGTACTTCATGGGAATGTCACAGAATTTCATTTCATAAGTGTTCTCCCACAGTCAACTCACTTAACCCTACTGACAGATTTTAGGAGATTTTGATCTTGGAGATAAATTTGTTGGTGAATTTTGTAGGCTGTATAACATTGATTTTAAGGCATCACTGTAATGCCACAAGTCGACCATTTTGATGCTGATAAATGTGTTGTTGTTGTTTTCTAGAAAGACAAGCAGAAAGAGTGGATTTTTAAAGGCTCAGACAAGTTGGAACACATTGTAAATATCAAGAAGCGTCTGGCTAAAGATAAACCGCAGAAAAAAGCTCTACAGAAAACACAACATAAACTGCAACAACCATCTCAACAGAAAACGCAACAACCACAGCAACAGAAAGCGCAACAGCCTGCAGTAACAAGTAGACTTTGTGTTTCATGCACATCCTGCCTCTTTTATGCATGTTCCCAAATAGACGTGCCAGTATTCAGTAAAACAGTATTTTGGGATAATGAACATGCTCATTATCCTAACAAAAAAAACTGTAGTTGTGTTCTTTTGCAGTCTAATCTCTTGAAACATTTGTTTGCATTATACATTTTTGTTGTATATTATTTTATTTAATATGTTCAAGTTTCTTTTTATTTAAAAAAGTTAATACATTTAGGAGGACAGCACATTTTTATTTATCTTTTTTTTTTGTAATGTAATACAATTCTGATAAATTTCAGATATAATTGTGATATGAAAATCTGACATCACATGCCCAACTCTGTTGTTTAGCAGGAAATACCACACCTCAGCGCAACATAACCTCCTTCTTGACAACAGTTGCCTCAGCGACTGTTACTTCAATATCTGTCACATCAGCAGCTGTATCTCCTGTGTGGGCGACCCGACAATCTGATCCAGTCACCAAAACATTATCTATTAGCCCTCAAAAGATCATGTCAGCTGCTTTCCAGCCAAAGGTCATCCTCCAGAGGTTGACTATGCTTTCAGCGGTCTGTGTATCAAAGGATAGTATGCACACAGTAAAATCTGCTACTGCAAACAGTACCTCAAATTTAAGGTGAGTAATGGGCTTGACCTGGTTAAAGGAACAGTTCACCCAAAAATTACAATTTGCTGAAATTGTACTTGCGCTCAGGCAATCCAGGATTTTGTTTCTTCATGGGAACAGATTTTGAGAAATTTAGCTTTACATTACTTGCTCACCAATGAATCTTTTACTCTTGGATGGTTTAAGGGTGAATCAATTTTCATCCAATTTTAATTTTTGGGTGAACTGTTTCTTCAATTACGGAATGGTTTGAAGTTCTCATCACCAACCACGTCATATCGGGCTCTATATTCTAGAAGTGCAAAACGACCTGCCCCTGATGAGGAAGAAGAGCGTGTTTCTGATGAAGAAGAGCTTGTTTCTGAGGAAGAAGAGCGTGTTTCTGAGGAAGAAGAGTGTGTTTCAAAGCAACACCAGTACAAGTCCATATACTTGCATCATCGCTGTTGTCCAGCATGTCTGGATGGGGTGAGACTGTCTCAAGTCGACATGCACCGTGGTCAAAATCCACTTCTTATCCCACTGCTTTTTAAGTTTAGGCGAATGACTGCTAGAAGGCGCATCGATGGAAAGGTGGGTGGCGTTTGATGAAGTTGCTCCATTTGGCGTTCAACCACTCTCAATGTACACTACTGGTGAAAACTTTGGGGTCGCTAACATTTTTTAATGTTGTTGAAAGAAGTATCTTATGCTCACTAAGGTCGTATTTTTTTTATTAAAAAAATAGGGAATATTGTTAAATAGTATTACAATATGAAATTGATTATATTTTAAAATGTCATTTATTCCTGTGATGCAAATCTTCATTTTCTGCTGCTATTACTCCAGTCTTCAGTGTCACCTGCTTTTTCAGAAATCATTCTGAAATGCTGATTTGTTGCTCAAGGAACCTTTCTTGTTATTTGCCCTCTTTAGGTGTTTTTCCACATTTTCTATCGTTCACCATGTGGGCGGAGCCTGTGCGACATGCAGGAAGTGCAGGAGTACTTGTTTGAAACACGCTGTGACTTCCTTTTCCTGGAAATGTTCTGTATGGACCCATTTGTTCTTGTAAATCGCGCCCGACCTCCTTCCACATCAACCGGCAAGCCTCACCTCTACCTGCCGGACATCTCAGAGGGCAGAGAGGTGTTGCCGGTGCCCTGCGTTAATGAAGTGGACAACACGCTTGCTCCTAACATCAGCTACACCAAAGACAGAGTTCCAGCTCCAAGTGTTTCTGTTAATACTAGCTCAGACTTCTTGATCGGCTGTGACTGCACAGATGGTTGTCTGGACAGGTACAGTTTTTTGAGTCTGCATTTGTGTGTGAAATTCTTTGAAATTAGAGGTATGTTCCAGATTTAGTACAGGTCGAGCTTTATTTACAGCTGTTTATCTGTGGCATGTTGTCCATTCCTTCAGAAGATACTTTAGACTCATGAGTTATCATTCGATTTGTAAACACAGACAAAAGTGCCACTTGCAATGGATGTCTGTAAGGCAAGACAGTAAAAGGGTCAGCCCTGGTTGAATTGAGTGTGTTGCTACACCTTTTACTTACTTGCTGTTGGTGGCCTTAAAATGTTTGATGTAGATTGTAACATTTTCCAATTTTTTTTTAACCATTTAGACAAACCAGTTTGTCTATGTACTGCATCTACCAATTCCTAACCGACAATCACAGTTCTTGTGATCATAATTCTTGAGGTCATAACCAAAATATGGCTTCCCAGATAAGGTGTTTTTTTTGACTTGGAAGTAATTAATTAATAATGAATAATGAAGGGGCTGATAACACCTTTTGATTTTAGATTACCAACAAGACATCGAGTACGTAAATTGGATTGAACTTGGAACATTCCTTTTAAATGATGGAAATTGTTATTAAACATTTTGTATTTGTATGTGTGACAGGTCAAAGTGTGCATGCCAC
>NW_015787131.1:0-3363 GCF_001515625.1 Sinocyclocheilus rhinocerous | reverse complement strand
CTCTTAGAGCAAAAATGTAGGAGTCCTAAATTTAGGACTGACACGGCCATTATTTTTAAGATTTTTTCCTAAATCGGCAAGCTATGAGCTACTTTTAGCCTTAAAATGTTTTGTGAGTATACGGGCCCTGAAGCGGAATTTCGTTCAGGGCTGCGTTTTCCAAAAAGTATCGTAAGCCTTAATCGTAGAACCGTTGCCGCCATTGGTCTCTACGATCAGCTTAGCTCACGATGCTTATTAGAAGTGCAGCCAGGTCTCTGGGAAGATCATCGATGAAGTAGGCCACTGAAATCCTTTGAACAGTAAAGTATCGACTTTATCATGAACGATGCCTTGTTTGCATTTTGAACTATTTTGTCTTAAATCGTATTATACTTCAAACCTTGTGCAGTTCAGATACGATGTTTCAGAGGCATCGAGCAGACAAGTGCAATTATGATGCCATGATGTGATCATTCAATTATTTTGAAATTCATAAAATTACCTTTTTTTCAAATGTAAAATAATAATAATAGAAGAGAATAATAGAGATACATGTTACATGAATAGCAGTTAAAGAGAAAAATCTTACTGTTTTCAAGTTGCTTCAGTTGTTGAACAGTGTCATGCATAAGTCACCGCACCTGCTAATCAGTGAACAAAGGCACAAGACTAAAGAATTTATATAGATGATCTGTATACTTGTTTAATGAAAAGAAACAATGAATGCAAAATAAGCAACTGTCAAAAAAAATAAATCAGATGTACCTAATTTGGCAGTTATATACCCAACAATACTTGTTGTCATTTTATAAATACAGTACTACTGAACATCACCTATTTAATAGAAACAAGTCAAACAATATTTCACTAATCATGCAATTCATAAACGAAATGGTTTCTTACAATACTCTTTTGCTTTTGTGCACAGAACCATTTCAGTTCAAATCAGTTTCTCTATTTTCTCCTTAACAGAGAATAAAAACAGCAAGAAAGCAAATATGGATATCCACCTCTGATTCAGGAGAGTATTTTCTTTTTCCTGTTTGTGCAATTATGGTAACAAAAATATGCAGTATTATAGCCTTTTCAATTTCTCTTTTAAAAGGCTGTAGAGGGCTAAAGGTTTTTTTGGTTATAGAACAGCATTTCTTTCTCTCTCTTTGAACTACTTCAGCATACACAGCTGATTTCCTGCGGGGGGCGAGGGAAAGGAGGCAGAGGTGGTTGGTCAGACAGGTTTGAAGACTAAAACATACATTTTTCAACCTCAAATGGAACAGATACTGAAACAGAGTATATGACATGTGGTCACCACCATCAAGAAATTTAAGACTCACTAAATCAACCACCATGTTCGGAGAAATCAATTAATTTTGGCTGTAAAGGTGGCAGAAAACTACTAACATAAAAGAAAATAGTTATATTTCAATCATGTTTGACTGATGTGAAAAGATAAAAAAAAATCATAAATTCAAAAATTATAAAAAACCATTCACTCACTTTCATGTGGAACAAAAAACAAATTGCATTTTTACAAACCAAAAATGTCCATATGACCAGTGAGCAATAATCCAAGTTTTAAAAAAATTAACATTTACTCATAATTGAGTGTTTTCATCTAGACCTAAAAATGTCACTAAAAAAAACATTGTGCAGTTAATGACAAGTAATAATGACTTTTGTACTGGACAAAGAGGAATATTATGACTGAATAGCAGCCTAAAATTACAATCTGGGATCATATGAGTTTATAAATCACAAAATTTTAATTTTTAGTGAATTAAAGCATTATAAATGATAAAGAACTGCATAAAATTAAGGACATCTGAGTAAAACATCTACCATACAGTATTGTGATGATTTTGTTGAAAAACAAAAATTGAAGACAACAGTTGTAACATTTCATACCATTACCACCAAACCCCTCCTTGTGAAAAAACTGCACACTCTCAGAAGTGAGGCAGGGAAATCCACTGGCATAAGCTGAAACTGATCTCTTAGTCTTGTAGGGTACAATTATTTGCTCCAGTAATGAATTGCATATAAGGGGCAAAGATAGTGTTCAAGCTTCAAGAAATCTCAGTGATTAAAGATGATATTTCCACATAAAATTAAGTTTTGGATCAGCATCCAAAGAATCGTATTTTTCACAGGGTGGGTTCCCAGGTCAGCACTTTCACAGTGTCTTCAGTTTGGCTTCCTTGCTGTGACTCAGTGGGGCAGACTCTGCCATGGCACCTTAGTGAAGGTTGTGAAGACCAACAGGCAGCTCTGAGAAGCTCTGAGATGGCTGTTTACAGGATGGGTTACCTGAACACTCCCACGTTGATCGATAAGGCCACCTCTGGTTTCCGGTTTTTAGTTGGGCCCGACTTCTTGGACCCAATGTCTTGTGAACATTCTCCAGTGGCAGGACGCACCCTAGTGGACAACATAAAAAAAAAAGTTTGGTAATATTTTTAAAGTTTTTGAAAGAAATATATTATGCTCACCAAGGCTGCATTTATTCGATAAAAAATGCATACATAGTATGTAAAAAACACATAGTAATATTGTGAAATATTATTACCATTTAAAATAACTTTTTCTATTTTAATATATTTTATTCCTGTGAAGGGAAAGCTGAATTTTCAGCAGCAATTACTTAGTCTTCAGTGTCACATGTTCCTTCAGAAACAATTCTAATATGCATGTATTATTCAATATCTACTACTTTTATCAATGTTTTGCTACCTTTTGTTGAAAGCTTGATAAAAAAAAATTCTGGCAGTTCAAAAAGTTGATGAACAGCATTTATTTGAAATATCGGTGAAACATTATAATGTCTTTCTTTACAAATGAATTTTTCATTTAAAAAATGAAATATGAATTAAAAATATATATTTATTACTGACCACAAAGACCAAACACTATAGCAGTTTTATAACTACATCTTTAATCAAATGAAATCAGCAAAGGCTGACAAACCTATATCTTGTAATCTTGGAGAGCGACAATAAAAGCCAAAGAGAAGATGCACCTTGTGTTGTGATTGTCTGCCTCCACCGTAAGTCTCTGCTGACCAATCTCATCTTCCAGAGTAGTGAATTCTTTATTATTGTCTATTAGCAGATTCTACATACATGCAAATACAAACAAAACAAAAAAGTGACAAGAGTGAGGCCTTGCTGAAAACCCCCCAGAAACTTTACATAATATTTTCTTAAAATGCACTGAAAAAAAAAAAAAACTGTTATCATGTCTGACAAGCCTATCAGTCATTTTTGTCAGCCAATGCGATAATCTCAAAATAGGCAACTACAGTGTGCATATGTAATTGCGACTATAATATATAATAAAAAAAACGTTATTTATTTATTTATATGTTATATATATATATAT
>NW_015787130.1:0-2901 GCF_001515625.1 Sinocyclocheilus rhinocerous | reverse complement strand
TACACCTCACACACACACACACACACACACACACACAGGAATCAGAGTTTAAGTATGTAAAAAAGCCTTCAAAAACATTTACAAACTTTAATTAGTTTTATGTAAAACCAGTAGAACTTTATGATATCTCCTCATTTATATGTGTAGCTAATTTACGTTTCGCTTTGATATAGTTTTTTGATTTACTGACATAAGCCACATCATTTTCATAATTGACTGCCAAATTACTAAATGTAAATGTAATGTAAAAGGATAGCAATTATAAAACAAACAAAAAAGTTATGTTCTGTAAATCTGAGGCATTCTTTTACTGACATATTCATATACACAAATACTTCAGTATCTGTCATACAGTGACAGTATAATAAATCTCAATATTTAATGCTGTATATTTACTCATACTTTCTCAACATTCTCTTTGACTCTGTTTAACTAATTTTGATTCTCTCTAGAAAAATGCATCCACAAAAAGGACTTATTTATTATTTTTACACAGTGAGAAGAGAAATATACCAAGCTACCCATTAAATATAGAAAGGATGAAATCAGTTAAATTTAGGCAATTTTTGAAATTGAACTAACTGTCAAAAGTGTTCAGGTTCCCCTTATATGTGTGTGTGAGAGAGAGACAGAAGCAAGGAATAACTGATTTAGTCATATTATTACATAATATAATAGTAGCCCCATTCAGTTTTTTGCCTAGCTGAAATTGTCATGCTTATTGAATTAGATATTACAAGTTATTTTAATAAATAGAGTAGAAATTAAAAGTAATTTCACCATATTTGCACAACCAGTTTCTTGGTCTTTTTAATTAAAATGAACAGATCAGAGAGAAAGAGTGAAGCGATATGTAACTTTAATATACGCAAATCTGGAACTGCTTCATTAGTATGCAGTTTAATAAAAAAAGAAAGAAAAACACCTTTGCAACTGACATCAACCAATCAGATTTAGGATTGTAACAATGCTGATTGTAAAATAAAACTAATTACCTCGCTCTCTTTCAGAACCTTAACCAGGTAACTGTGAAATAATTATATTTAGAATGTTTGGAATTATTTCATTTGAATTGAAATTCTGAAAGTAACCAGCAGACCAAACGAATCAACATGAGATACAATCAAGAATTCCAAAACACAAGGCATGTCTAATTGAATCACAGTAAAGGATCCCAAAGGCAGCTCTGTGGTCTAGGGAACATTAATAACATTTGAGGATTGAACCAAAGACGCCGTTCCAAAAGAAAAAAGGCTTAATATTGTGTTTCTGTCCTCATTGAGTCTTCTGCTGACCTTGATGTGGAACAGGTCTGACATTGCACAGAAACACAAAATAACGACGTGACATCAGCTCAGCTCTCGGTTATTCCAAAAATACACTCAAACCTCTGCTGCCCAAAAGCCCAGACTTATGCAAGTGACACTCCAGACAGAGCCAATATGGACCCGATCTCAAATATACCCTGACCACCATTAAGGTCTGATCTTATTACAGCGTGGTCTGGGGATTTCAACCAACGTATCCCACCCCCTCTTTCCCCCCCGACACCAGGGCACAGAGTTCACCGCGCTCGGCTGCTGGCAGACGGCTCCGGTTCAGACTTCTGAGTCCCTCAGCTGTGTTACGCCCACCCTCTGCTCCGGTGGACCCCTCAAGAGCTTTCTGTCTCATGAGCGCATGCATATGTTTGCCTCTCCGGCCGGCCGTAAGTGAAACCAATCACGGAGGCTGTAAACAGAGACCCAACCCCACTCCCTGAAGGACGGTCCCGGCCCAGATCGGGTTCCCGCTCACAGAGAAAAAGTCTTAGTGTATCGTCCTAGTGGAGAGCTTTTAACAGCAGTCAAATTTTGTTCACTTTTAAAATGTTTAAATCATAAAACCAGAAAATAATTAAAGAGAAAATGTTCAACTGCAACATTCACCAGATCCACAAATCTTACATGCAATTTAAAATGAATAAAAGGATATTAGGGCTGCACAATTAATTAAGATTAAGATTACAGATTAAATCATTAAAAGCGACAATTATAGCAGTGCATTTATGCCGTTACATAAAAATACTTGATTTAAAACATGTTTTGCAGCAGTTGAGTATTGCAAACAATTACAGTCTTGCAATGTAGATGGTTTACCCTCCAATAACTAGAACATGGCAATTATAATAATAAAAAATTATGTTCTATCAATTAATTCTATTAATGAAAATAATCCATTTGAATTATGATTAAAATAACATCAGAATTTTAAAGCCCTAAATGACATGAATAACTTAATTTATTAAAATTATATAATATATAATAATACAATATATAGTATTATATAGTAATATATAATAATACATGGGTTAAGCTTCAATGTCAAAACTAGAACATGGCCATTATAAAAAAAATCTGTTCTATTAATCAAAATAATAATCGTGATTAAAAGAACATAGGTATTTCTTCTAATTGTGCAGCCCTAAATGACATGACTAAACTTGAAATGTATTAATATAATATACTATAATGTTTATATTTAATTAATTACAATTTATGTCAATATAGTCAATTAAATTTTTGTAAAACACCTGCACTTTTGAAAATGTAGGGGGAAATAACTATAATATCCACAGTCCTGCTCTTGAGACGTCAAGTAAAGGTGAAAAAAAATAAAAAATCAGAAAGGGAGACGGAGGGAGGCTGGTTAGCAGAGCGACAGCCTCATTTTCAACCTCCATCTATTCATTCCCTGCATTTCAATTATTTTAGATGTGTAATCCTTTCACTCTCAATAGCAAATGTAATCGTCCCCATGGCCACCGCACCAGACCGGTCAATATAAACCTAGACGACTCATTACTTCACAGGCTGCTGTCTACAGATGCTGGAGACTTCATGAGCACAATAGCAACACAAG
>NW_015787129.1:0-3330 GCF_001515625.1 Sinocyclocheilus rhinocerous | reverse complement strand
TATAAACATTGGCTACCAGAAATCACTTACTCTGCCTTTAACTAAATGTCAGTTTATTTCCATGAGCATGGGAAACCCAGAGTCAGCTCTGTTTGGGATCTGGCAGAAAGTCTGGAGGTCCTCTGGATCACATTGGGACAAAAGAAATGACTGGTGGGGCAACGCTATCCAGTACTACGTGGTATAAAATAATCAACAAAATGTTGCAAACCTGCGTGACTTTCTTTCTACTGCGAAATACTGTTTTCTAATGTTGGTAGCTAAACAGTTTTTGTTCCCATTGACTTCTATAGCTTGGACAAACAATACAATGGAAGTCAGTGGGATCAAAACTGCTTTGTTATGAACGATCAACATTCAATATGTCTTCTTTTGTGTTTAGCAGAGGAAAGAAACTCAACAACATGAGGGCGAGGAAATGTTGACAGAATTGTCTTTTTTGGGTGGACTATCCCTTTAAAGGAATAATTTGGCAAAAACAGTCTAATCGCAGTCAGATCTTGCCGTTTTCTCTCAGGAGGGGAAAAAGAAAGAAATACGAACAAAGAATGAATAGATCTTCAGTTTGTTGTATATAGTCACATGTGATGTGTGTACTTACAATATCATCAATGGCATCTTTGGCTGCAGTCACTGTTAATACTAAGACTAGAGGGACGACAGTGGTGAACCAGGACAGAGAAGAAATAGCAGGAATAACCTACGAAACAGAAAATGTTAATGTGCTTTGAATGTGGGAACATGATATTAAAGTAATGGCAACAACATACACGTAGTTACTGTATTGTGAGCCAGAGA
Source organism: Sinocyclocheilus rhinocerous (assembly GCF_001515625.1). NCBI lineage: Eukaryota > Metazoa > Chordata > Actinopteri > Cypriniformes > Cyprinidae > Sinocyclocheilus > Sinocyclocheilus rhinocerous. Next base: position 2,532 of record NW_015787129.1, on the reverse strand, counting down.
CGTTGCACATATATGAATGTGAGAAGTCGTATATGACTGCGTGAGCTTAAGAAAAATATATTTATGATATGATTATTGTCAGTTGTTGATCATGTAATTTTTAATTGTTACAGTCTCTCCATTCATTTACTAGTGTCTATGGTCGCTGTACTTGCATGAATGGAAAGAGCTGCCCATGATGAGTAACAAAAATGGCTGATGTCAACTGACTTGCCTCAAAGTCAAGGCTAGTAAAGAGCGAGTAAATGAAGTTACAGGGTCATGAGACGGTCATTATTGTGCAAGAATCCAGTCATTTAGAATGTGTGGGGTGTAGGCTTGATACGGGAAGTCAGGGTCACAAACCCATTCTTCACAATATGCATGACTAAACTAAATATGTCAAACTGAGGAAACATCCTGAAAGAATTTCACTTCCTTTGAATTGGACAGAATTTGTATTCAAATCCCTATTCATCCATTTATTTATTTTATAGGTACTAATGGAAACATATTATGAACATATCAGTCTTGCAAACTGTTGCCAGTGCTTCACTCAGTAAACTTGGATATTACACACCTGTAGGATGAGCAAGAAGAGGAAGTAGGCATTAGCGATCCTCTGGAACTGCTCAAACAAGTTGAGAGGCAGAAAAGTGAAGGGGTTGTATTTGGAGGTCTTGATGGAATTGGTCTTCAAGAAGAAAAGATGAAAGATGGTTCAATAGTGTTGTTCAGATATCATGATTCATGTGGTGATGTGGTTTGTCTAAAGATTACACATGCTGGAAGTCATTTCCCAATATAAGTAATACGTGATGAAAGACGATGACAAATAACAAGTGTTTTTTTAATAGAAAGGTATCTAAAAGTAACTGCAATCTGTTAGGAGGAAACTGTTTGGTGGATATAATGTCATGATGACACCTACGGTATGTCATCAGACAAAACATAAAATGTTCATTTTTGTAGGTTTGAATTAGTGATTTTCTGTCAATTTTCTGATTTTATACTCACAGCGTATTTGAATGATGAGTTATATTCTCTGTCATTTGCTCTGATTTTCCTCTCCACCTCTAGAAGAAAATATAGAGAGAAATTGTATATACTCTTTACAAATGTTAGGTTTGGTTAGGTTAGGCAAGTTGATGAGCCAAAGTGTTTGTCAGGATGCTCAAACAAACACATTTCAACAGCACCACAGCATTTAAACTTTTGGGGAAATCAACCAATGAATACATCACAACGATGACAATTTACTTTTGAGTGATGAAAGACTTTGGTTTGATAGTGTTCTGATGTCAGAGCTGTATGTCGTGCATGTACCTTTTTCTTTCTTCCTTGTACAGTCTAAGCCAAAGAATGACATGGCTTCCTTTCTTCCTTTTCAAGGATTAATCATAATTTCTCTGAAAAAAAAAAAAGAACAAAACACTTGTCTGGGAGTTGTTTTCCTTTCAGGAAGAGTGTGTAAACTGCTTAATGATGACGGTGATTCAAAATGATCTTTAAGCACTTTTTGTTTGTACAAAAGCACCAATACATCCTGAGTTTTTAATGGATAAACGCAACTGTGGCACACCATGTATGCAAACAAACAGACATGAACACACTAATACACAAGCGTTCAAATGTTTAGGGTCAGTAAGATTATTTTTCAAAATAAATTCATTCTTTTTATAAAAAAGGGACAGTAAAGACAAAAACTGGCATACTGGCATAAAGGCTGCTGAAAATTCAGCTTTGCCATCACAGAAATAAATTCTATTTTAAAATAAATTGAAATAGAAAAGTTATTTTAAATTGTAAGAATATTCACAATATTACTATTTATACTGTATCAGAAATAAACGTAGCCTTACTGAACATAAAAGAACATTTGAAAAATCTTACAGACCCCAAACGTTTAAAAGGAGGTATATTTGCACATTTACACACCACACACACATTTCAAGCTGAGGAAAAAGCACTTATGAAACCCGCCCATTGGACAATTCCAGAGTGACTTCAGCACAAGAGTTAATTATAGAAACCACATGTGTGTGTGTGTGTGTTTAAGAATGTGTGTTTTAAACATACAGCACACATGCTAGAGCACCTCTGGAAGGGCTGTTTTCCACTGCGGCCACAGCTTGGTTATGCTATCCACATCACTGGAAAAAAACTAGTCATTATGAAAACCTAAAATAAACATTTAAGGGGTTACAAATCAGTACATGTCCTACTCAAGTTTAATTGGAAGCCTTAAAGGGATATAGCTACCCAAAAGTGTGAATTCTGTCATCATTTACTCACATGAATGCAGTTTGAAACCTGGGTGACTTGATGACTTGAGATTCATGGAGCATAAAAGGAGATATTTAACTGAATGTTCAAGCTGCTCACTTCCATTCAGTGCTAGCAGACAGCATTGAATAGACCAGATAAAGCACTGTAAATGTATCCTAAAAGTAAGCCATATGACAATTATTTGAGAACTATGTCAGAAAAGAGAAAAAGTAAATAATTATTCTAATTTTGTACATTTCTTCATAAAAAGCCATCATATAACTA
>NW_015787128.1:0-3365 GCF_001515625.1 Sinocyclocheilus rhinocerous | reverse complement strand
GCATTCCTCCCATCCCCCCCCCCCTTCTTCATTCCTTAATTTTTCCTTCACCGAACAATCATAGGGGGCTGGGGTTCGAGCCTCCTTCAAGGAAAGCAAGCCAAGTTCGTTACCATTATCTCGCAGGACTGAATGGGCAGGCGAACTCGTGAAACACTCCCAGGGATTGACAAATGAAGATGTCTGACACATAATGCATAGAATACATTAAAGGCCCAAGTCAATACAATCAAAGCTGTATCAATATTTACGCAAGCTTACTTAAGTAAATCTGTTAATGGGGTTTAACATATTTTGACTTGCATAAAATGTTTGAACAATGCTAGTAACACTTGAATTTCCAGTCACTGTTAATACACTCCCAGCTTTGGCCTAATGAAGACGTCATGGACTCATAATGCAGGTACATCTAATGCATATCAATATTTACTCAAGCTTACTTTTAGACATTTTAATTCTCTCTAACATATTGCTACATCAGGCTGAATATTACAACAAGGACCCGCTCAACATCTAGACGCTAGTCTGGTAGCGTATTTGCTGGTAAAAACTGAGGACTGCCAAGTGGAATACTTGGATTTTGATGACTCTGAAGAGCTAATTTCTGCTTTTTTTTGCCATGTCCTTGGGGCACACAAGCTTAGCCTGGAGGGCTGGCGAGTGCTGCGAACAGGAAAGAAGAATAAAAAGGCTCTTTGTTGCAGTTTGGTCGGTTCGCCTGGCTGACTCCGGGCACGATGCTGAGTGACGGGGCTTGTCTTGCTAGCTTTTGCGGTCAGCATGGCTCTGCTCATCTGTCATGGCCCCCGGGACCTCCATCACCAAGTCCACAATGGGCATGATTAAAGATGTGATTATGGTTATGACAACAGTGTTCAGAGTCGGTCAAAGAGCACAGACTCAGACTTCTTGTTCATGGAAACTGTTTGTTTCTACAGGTCTTTCAAGTTTATTGATTTTGTCAACACTCTGGTATAAAACACGCAATAGTCAATGCACATTGTACGTCACTTTTGATTTTAGAGAGGACAAGGCCAATTGTAGTCTAATGAACGTGTTTACATTGTGGACAAAGCCAAGCTGCAATCGCATTATCTGTTAGTTCGACTTCACAAAAGCTTGTGTGGTACGAGACCAAACCGTTTACATGACATTTTAAAAAGACCAATTATTGTTTTAGTCAGAGCTTTGACTGAAAATTAACATGAAAGTGAATGTTACATGAGTGCCTAGTGTATTTAAGCACATTAAAAAGGCTGAATATAAGATATGAACTGACCAACATGAACTTTTTTATTTAGCAGCCCACTCTTTGCTGCCAGACACACAAAAACAAATGTTTAAAAACTCCTATATATTGAAGTAAAGATTGTTTTGTGGAACTTTAGGAGGCTACCATAGGCAGTGTACTGCAGTCAGTGTAAATTAGATTTCACACTAGTTTCTTTCTGGCAGAGGGGACACCTACACAAGGTTGTGCTAATAATGTCACATCCTTAAATAGCACTAGCATAAATAACACAGAGGTGTGGCCAGCACATCAGTACAATAGATGACCCCTCATTTTGGACTTTCCTAACCTTAGGTTCTAAAGTCTTTGAGCAACTTTATTAATAAAACTGTAACTGAGCTACACTTCAGCGCAGGTCTTCAACGTGGTCTTTTTATCCACAGTATTATCCACAAAGGCTAATGATATTTACTCTGTGGTGACGTAAATGCTTTTGAGAGTGGAAACGTTGCAGCTAGTTAAACTGCCATGTCATGGAAAGGAAATGGGTGAGGTTTACTTGGCCTGTGTGATAATGGTTCAAGAAACCGTGTTATTTTTGTTCACCCTTGCTATATATTTGTATAAACCTGAACACATAATCTAAATGCACATAGGTATTTTAGATTTAGATATTTTAGATTTAGATGTACAAACCATCCCTAATCAATCTTGGGGATTCACACTAAAAATGCCTTAGGGCTGGTATACTGTACACTAAAAAACTTTAAAATCTAAACACATTGTAAAACACCAAAGATCATACACTTGCCGACTTTGTCAACAGTTACAGAGAAAAACTGGTTATAATACATTAAACTGCTGGGAGACGTGTGACAAATGAAAACAGTATGTGTCATAAAATAATCTTAAAATCAAAAAGGTCTGATGTCCTCTGGATTCAAAGTCATAGAACGTAAAAAAAAATATGTGTGATTTCCTTTCAAATTTGTCAACTCTGACTGCACATGTGACGTACTGCAGCCTTAGACAAACAAGCAACATTTACACACATTCAGACTCAAACACAAACCACCCATATTTCATTACGTTCTGTATATATAGAAATGGGGAAGTAGCGAGACAGTTTCTGACAGTTTTCTGAATGTTTCAAATGCAGAAAAATAAATACAGGGCCTGCAGCTTTACAAACTATCTTGTTTTCTTAAGAATAAATGAAAACTGCTGTTCAGTTACAATGCCCTTCTATAAATACTATATGTTGCAGTTTGACTACAAATGTTACCAATGACGTTTTGCTTTCACAGTGAATCCACAAAACCACACAGATAAGATCTTTTCCTATATGAAAGTTAATTATATGCTTCTTCAGTGTATGTGTTTTAGTCATGCCATGGCAGAACTAAAAGTACAAACCATGACTGGAAATACAATGTTTCAATGGGTTAACAGTGTTCAAAGCAGATTTGCTTGTTGACAGGCAGATGTGGTGAGGGCATAATTTCAGCCTAATAGCATTTGCCAAACTTCCATCTCTGGGGAACGGGCCAATTCTGAGACACTGCTGTCTGTTTCCTGTTTTGAACCAGTTTAGCACATACTTACTGTTATTCATTCCTCTCTTAAACCATAGAGGAATGTATCATCTGTTGGAAGAGACTTCCTCATATCGGCCTTTCAGGAAACATGTTGTGACTTTGGCTGTTCCCTGCTTCTGTTCTCACCAAGGATGTAGCAGGCTTTTTGTAAAGTAGATGTACATGTCATTTTTCTGTACTGCACATGATCCATGAACTGGTTAGTCGTATTCAAACTGTTGATCGCAGAGCAGTAATAGGTATTAAGTAAATAAAACTTACACAGAGGGCTCTCTGTACTAAGTGCATTAATGGGGAGTCTGAGACATAAGAAAAACTAAGAGGGCCAAAGAGGTTTGAATGGCAGGCGTCTACATTCCAGGCTGTGTTAACTTACACTGTCAACACTACGACGGAGCTGCATGTGCTGGTCAAACTGCATTTAGATTAAGAAAACTGAGCCCTGCTGGCTACCTCAGTGGTCAAACATGCTGTACAATTACGTCTTTAGAGTGAAAACCTTTCAGAAAAGTAGGTTCAAGATCTCTGTTTCCAGC
>NW_015787127.1:0-3385 GCF_001515625.1 Sinocyclocheilus rhinocerous | reverse complement strand
ACTAAATAGCAACTAAAAACAACACCACTTTTTAAAAATTGCATATTTATGTTGCAAGTGAGAATCACCTGTTGTAATAATAATAATAATAATAATACTTATAATTATTATTTATTTATTTATTTAACATTAAATGCTTTTTGAGGCAAAACATTGTCTATTTTCTGTTTTTCAATAACTGTAGAATGTAAAAAGATAATTTTTTAGTTTAAAAGCCCCCTTGTTTCATGGGGAAAATATGCCCCTTATATAAAGTCTTATTGGTTTGTTCAGAATGATGTACAATATGGCCCCACTTTGTCTGGTCCAATTTCAATGGAGATTAACTTATGAAATAAGACTGTATAACACCAAATCTCCAAGATATGCACTGTTTGTTTACAAAAAGCTTAAAATTGAGGAGCTTGTTATAGAATGCTTGCTATGAGATGGCATGAAATTATTAAAATGAACAGAAAGTGCAGTACATTCTTTTTCTAAAGAGGGTGTGTTGAATAAGCAATTCCTGCTTCAAATTCTGCACTAACATTAACGAACCCACAACATTTTCTCAATATATCACAACAGGCATACGTATATATCTCAAATACAAAACTTGTTGCTTATAACGAACGGATGTTAAATGCAATAGCAGGATTGGTTTTCCCCCAGGCCAGGGTCAAGCAGTCTTCTGTGTAATTGGGATAAATGAGATGCAGTGGCTAAGAGCTCATCAGTCTTCCCCACCATGCTGCTTGCCCTGATAGAACGTCAATATACGGCCGAATCAAGTCACAGGGATGGCAGTGGATTTAATCTCCAGACCAAAACCACTGCCGTCAGGCCTCTCATTGCAGGACAGACGGTGGATGTGACAGAACCGAAGCCACACACACTCACTCTACAGTACCGGCACGCTCTCTTGCAATACAAAGTGATGCATTTGATAGATAAGCATTTACATATCTTTGCTGACTAAAGGAGCTATACATATATAATTATATCTCATCATCAGATGCATAACACGGATGATCAGATGAATGCTTAACATTCACTAAAGACTATAATCCTACTGCATACAGTTTATGAATTATACATATGCTCAAATCTATTCAAACCAGTAGACAGTGACAAATGACAGGGATTACGAAAGTGACTTTTAATATCTGATTTAAAGCAATAGTTTACTCAAAATGAAAATTTTGTAATCGCTTAATCAACCCCATGTCATTCCTGTCTCATATTATTTTCTTTCCACTGTAAAACACAAAAGGTGAAACACTATCTTATGGGGAAGAGCTTCTGTTTTCCCTCCATGGATGCTGAAACTGGCGAGGACAAAGGCACCATAAAAGTATCATAAAAGCAATCCATAATACTCATGCACTGTATTCAGATTTTTAAGTGTTTTGAAGGCATATCTAAAGAGTCCTATGATTTCTGCAATGCAGAAAACGTGGACAGAATTACGGAATTCAGTCATAAAAATGGAATTTACTGTATTATGTGGAATGTCACGGTGTGGAATTTGGTGTTTTCAGCTCACTATGAGAAAACACATGAAATTCATCTCCAAAGCAACAGAGTGCACTTCATGAGCATTTAACTATTTCATTTGATAAAACTATTGTCAGATACACACAGAAACTCAAATGTCTTCACTACAAAATGCCAAAATAAGAGTTAACGTTTTATGAAATCCATTGATTAGACATCCTTTTTGATTATAAAAAAATGGTTTAAATTTAATTAAATAATTAAATGGCAATTAAACCACTAAAACAGAATTTGGTAATAAATAAAAAATGCACATCTACATATGATCTCTTTGCGAGGAACAGATCAAAATCCCCTCTTCTTAAATCTCATTTCTGGTCATGTTTTTGAAATCTTCTACATAATTATTTGACAGAGCCAATGTGTTTGCCATAGTGGCGTCAAACGAAGTGCTAATTAAATTGGAGAGGTCCCACAGAGAGGAAGATTATCAGTGAAAGGCTTAAAGGTGATGTACTTTTTTTCAATTTTATAATATCCCAGCTTTACATGCAGAGCATGGCATTTGTCGCTTGATTGCTCTGAAAAGTCTATATGGCTCTGTAAATGATCTCCAAAGAAACTGCTTGACAGGCTTTGCATTTCCTTAAAGGAATAGTTCACCCAAAAATGAATGAAAAATGAATTCTGTCATCAATCACTCACCCTCATATCAATTCAAAACCTAAATATTTTGAAGAACGTTTCAACTGTTTTTGTCCATACAGTGAAAGTCAGTGGGGTTGAAAACAATACTGAATTGTTTTTACTGAACACTTTCACTGTATAGAAAAAAAAATCTACAGCTCATATTGCTTTAAAATGACACGAGGGAAGAAATGACCGATTTTTGACCTTTGACATTGTTTTCTACAAACGGTGACTCTTCTGCCAGTTTATCCATCAATGAACCACAATGCGCAACACAATGTTCGGCCACCTAAGTTGTTGTTTGTTTATATATTAGGCTATTTTGTTTGTAGCACATAAATCAATACCAACCTGGGTGATCAATCTTCCTCTTTGGAGAATGACTTGCATATCTCCAGCACTCAGATACGATCTTGGGGCTGGAATACTCAATGATCTGGCACAAAAACACAAATAAACAACCTTTTACTAATGCATACGTGCTATTGGTTACTGTGTGACACCAGGAAGCTAAATAAAACCCTTAAACTTACCGTTGCAATACATCATCCCAACTCTTATCCCAAAAGGCCCATAAGAGTTCGTTCTCATTTTAATGACTTTGACAACTCATTAATTAACTTGAAAACAAGCGGGAGGTCACCGGATAAACATCTCCGTGAGAGCTTAACTACTCACAAGAGCCTATCTGTCACAGAAATACTCAAAGTTAAGCCCTGTTTAGAATGCAAGGCATCTTGGATGAGCCTCGAGCAGCCAATAAAACTTAAATAAAAAAATGTATCATCTACTCCTTATCTCTGTCCATATCTATGAAAAACAATCTCCGCTGGCACTTCACACCATGGGTCTTTTACTCACAGGAAATGAAAAAGGGCCGAGACGGTGTTAAACAATGTGACACATTCACCTCTCCTTACGATCCATTCCATCAACAACACATAATACCACATGCAAACGACCAGAGGTGTGCATAATGATTTTCTCAATAGGTGAACTCTTTTTACATCTGAACAGAGGTGAAACCATCTCTGCCGGCTAATGCTAATCTAATTTATTAGTTAGCAAAATAATTTTAGTGCTGTTGGCAATCAGTCTAATTGTCAATAACGAAAGAGTTACACTTTGTTTTCTTTAAATGGTGCAATTCTTCAATAAAACCTTAGGCTTATTTTTTTCTTCTGTTTGCTTCTGCTAACTGGCTAATTATCTATTGTAT
>NW_015787126.1:0-3357 GCF_001515625.1 Sinocyclocheilus rhinocerous | reverse complement strand
CTGCTGCATTTTTTTTTTTTTTTTATGGCGAAAGGTAACGTTACATGATTCTTATATGCATGACTATTCTGAAAGATACGTTTATTAACAAATTTAACAATGTTGAACAGTCTATTGTGAAATAGTTTTACACTTTGGGAAGTTGTAGCAAGAGTAAGCATTTTTGTAGGACTGTTATGTAAAGCAAATAAAATATTTATATTTTTAGTTTTCAGTCGTTTTATTTTGAGTTGTTTTTAAATGAAATATTCATTTTAATTTTACATTTTTATGATTTAATTAATCATTAGCTTTTCATCAACTCACTAACCCACTGCATTTCTTTCATTAACCTAGTTTGGCCCTGACATAATATAATGTTTAATGCGTTTCATGTTGTTGATAACACAAAAAAGAAAATAATATATATATATATAGTTATTACAATAAATTATTTTTAAAAATTATTAATGTAATCTAAAAAAATATGAAAATCTAAATGATGTAATATGTGATTTATTAAACATTCTTATAATAATAACAATAATAATCAACTTTCTAATAATTATTATTGTTATAGGTTTATATTGTTTATAATAATAACAACTAATATCATATATATATATATAGTGCACAATAATCCCATTCAGATCTATGTGATAAAGTTACATTACCTAGAATGAATAATTTCATAGTTTACATTACTAACAACAATTTTCATCACGGTAACGGACTACAATTAATGTATATTTATATATAAAATGTATTAATAGTAATGCATAATATGTATAATACAATAAAAAAAATTGTGGTATTATATAATTGATTGTATTATATAATAAATGTTAGATTTATCAACTCGAGATGGTATATGCTGTATTATTGTGTTTTAGTGTGTGTACAAAAGCATTTTAAAAAGCATTGTGTTTTAGTGTGTGGACAAAAGCATTAAAACACATTTTACCCTGTGATTTCAGATTAAACATACTTGTTGGTGCACCCAGGGCAAACACATCTGATCAAACCCCGTCAACAGTCACTGAGAGGGGTGCTGTCTTCAGCTGTCCCTGGCACAAAAGTGGCTCATGCACCCAGATTGAGTTTGATAGCACTGGTAAGACGCAGCTCTGTTTTCATCTATCATAGTGTTGTCTTTGCTCCTCCACCATGCTATTATTTAATGCTTTTTCTGTCTGTCTGTTGTTTCACATTGCATGCTAGTGGAAGAGGTGTGGTTTGTCAGAGTTATTAAAGGACCTTCTGGGTAGCCTGTGGCTTTTTAATGATTTAGTGGGTCATATACTGTATCAGCTTTGCTCTAAATATTTTCAATAGGTGGGGGGAAAATAACAGGAGAGGGAGCTTGTCAATGACCTGCAACAGAGAATGTTTTCTTTTTTTGCCATTCACAAAATTCATGTGCTGGCCTACTAACTAGTTTGCAGATACACAGTCTTCACACTAACAGGACTTAGTTCAACCTTACATTGCTATGAGGTGAATATAGGCACCAGCTTTTTTTGTGCCAGATCTCATTGACATTCAGTGACGGTTATAGACTAGTCTGGCCTGATATCCCCTGCCAGCCAAGCTGGATTGCTAGATGAGGAACTACAAGACAAACAAAAAAGGTCTTCGGTTGGATTAACTCAGTATGCTTAGAGTTCTCACCAACAACTGAACTACTCCTCTCTGTGTACTTTTCCGTTTTCCCTTCACCCTTAAAGAAATTATTGGAAAAACAACCATGTATAGAGTAGATTTAATGGATCCTGTGCACCCATGGCAGAGTAAGCAAACACGTTTGGAGTATATAATGATATAATCTAGTAATATATCTTGTTCAAAAACTATTTATTTATTTGTTTATTTATAAATAATATCCAACCAAATGATATTTGGAAACATTGGAAAAAAATGTGGTGTACAAACAATCTTCACTCTGAAATTGCTAGAATATCTTTTTACAAACAAAGAAACGGTATGAAAATTTGAAGTTTTTTTTCTTGTAAAACATACTGCAATAATCTTTGTTTTATTTACAACTTTGAAAAATAATTTTTAAAGTGCAGTTAGTAAATAAATGCTTTTTCTTTCTTTCTTTATTTATTTAAACACTACACCAAATGGAATGTGGAAGCAGTTGTTAATGACAAATTCACTTCAGTATTTCAGTAGTAGTTCAGTTATTTATTTATTTTAAATAGCAAACCTCTTCAGACCTTTTCTCTGAGCTATTTCATATGTTATACAATACAATTATACAATTAGTGGATTGCCAAGCTATAAATATCTGTTCTCATTTTTGGGTGAACTGTTCTTTAAGTGTCTGAATACTTTTTTGGGGCCACCATATTTTCCACTGACTTTCAAGAAAGATACTTATTTATTTTTTGTTTTGTTTTTTTTCTTTCCGTACACTTACTGCAGTAAAGTAGTGTTTATATTTGTTACTTAACAATCACTATTGCATGAAAGAAGCTTAAACATTCATCTGTTAAGTAACTGCCAAAACTGTGTCCTGAGATGTTTTTACTGTGAATGGCGTGACAATAATTGTCTGTGTACAGTGTACAGTCTGATGAATCAAATTAACTGACCTAATGTTTCCATCCCCCCTTCCCTCCATATCTCATCCTTTCCCATTCTCCCTTGCCCTGTCGTTCCTATCACAGATGACAGGAAGAATTCCAATGGACAGCAAATGGAGTTTAAGTCAAATCAATGGTTTGGGGCCACTGTGCGGTCCACTGGGGACCATATTCTGGTGAGTCTGTCTGTGGAGGGTGTGAAATTCGCTCTGAAATAAGATTGTACCGAGCTCAAAAAAATTATTCTGCAACAGATCACATTTTTGCTTTAGGGACAGTAAAAAATATTTTATTAGCAAAGCAGTTTTATATGCGTCAGAAATCCCAGATTAAAGTCAGTATGTCAAATTGGAATTATGTAGTCTTTATTGTAACGTTGTAAGAAACTGTTGACACTTTTATTTTAAAGTACTTTAGTCTTGTCTTTCAGTGCTGATATGGCACTAAAAATAAAGAAGTTTTTAAGTAAGTTGCAAAAATATATGTCAGCAGATATTTTCCGACATGCTGTTTGGAAGAACTGGGTTTCAGATGGTAGGTTACAGAAAGATCATGATTACTAGTAATGCACTGATCTGCACATATCTTTTTCTTTTTTTTTCAGGCATGTGCTCCTCTCTACCAGTGGAGCACGTATGGATTCTCAGAGAGAGAGCCTGTCGGGACATGTTTCCTGAAGAAAGGCAATAACATTGTGGAATATTCACCTTGCCGCTCTAGTATGTACATGATCACAGCTTTTTACCTCTGGCTGCTCATGTCCTTATTGGGTCACTCCCTCAGAAAT
>NW_015787125.1:0-3353 GCF_001515625.1 Sinocyclocheilus rhinocerous | reverse complement strand
TGTTAGTTTTCAGTGTGTATTAACGATCTTTGAGCAAATTTACTGTGCGATCTGAGTGGCTTGTCTCATTTGCGAACAAATTGTCACTTAGTGTTTTGTAATCTGTATTCACATTAGATTTTCTAACCAAAACCATGAGTTTTGTATTATCATAGTTGGTTAAATAAAGTCAGTGTATATGTAGTCAGTGGAGGTTGGTTAAAGGACACATGAAATATTATTGCATTTACCCTTTTGATAGAATAATCGTTATTATAATTTTAATCAAAAATAATCGTGATTATCAGTTTGACCATTATCGTGCAGCCCTACTTCAAATGCATATGGTTTACAGAAAGCAGCAAAGAAGTACTTTTCTCTAATATTATTCTCTAATGTATTTTAAGGTTGAGACAAAGGCCAAAGTCCATGATAAGCTGGCGAACAATCTAAAGAATGCACTGACAGAGTTGGACCGTCAGTTTGTCCAAATTTATGAGAATCTGGACAAGTGTCTCTCAGAGGGTGTACAAAATTCAGTGAGATTATGTGTTGCTACTGCACAGAAAGAACTGATAGAACCTGTAAGTGTGATTCAGTTGGTGTCAAACAATTGCATTTAATCACATTTGACACTCCTTTTCAGTTTGTTTACAGGACTATAACTGTTGTATCTGTTTTTGTGTTACAACTCAGGATAACAGAGATAATAGAGGATTTCATAAAACACTTAAAGCTCTATGCAAGAATAAAGGACACTATTGGTCAAAAAACTGGTGCATGATCCTAGATCTCAATGAGTGTTTGGCCACACACATGCAGGAAAGCATTTATGAGGAATTTAATCAAATTTTTCCGTGAGTCCCGTTTCTTATTCTTCTTTTTGTACTTAATATCATTTTAACTTCTGTTCAATTCTGGGAATGATCCTTGGGAGATTTATATTTCCAGTACTTATACTCTACATTTTTCTTTTGGTCTAGTGTTAATGGCGAAACAGAGAGATCATTGCAAAAACACCTTGATAAAGTCAGTATCATCCAAAGTGACAATACATTCTGCAGATCGTCTATGCTATATCACATTCAGAACTTCATCAAAACACGGGTAACTACAGTTATTCTGCACATATCTTTCTTTACTACCATTATAGATTCAAATGAATTAAAAACTTAAAAAATAAGTGTCGTCTGCTACACATAAATACATGAGACGTAAGATCATCTCGTCAAGGACAAATGCCTTATTAATTTGAAGTGTGAGTTACATACTGAATTTGTCAAATCAAATAATTTTAAATATGAATAGACTATAGTGCAGAAAATCAATTTATATACAGTTTTGTCTTCAAGAAGCTCTGTTTTGGAAGAAAATTTGTAGACCTTAAAGAGACATTGATGGAATAGTTACATTTCAATTGCATGGCACATTAAATGTATATATCTACAGCTGTTACTTATTATATTATGTTCTGTGTTTATTTCCTCTGACCCTCTGAAAAGGAAAACAAACTGAAGGCGTCACTCGGCAGAAAAGTTATTAACAGGAAGAAGGAAATCTACTCATCAATCTCAACAACGATTCGGGAAAAAATGGGTACTGGCTATGAAAGTAAGTCAGCATAAAAAAATAAAAACACTTTTTCAGTCAGAAGTCCAAAAGATGTACTGGTAATTTTCTGCCAGGGCATTATCCAGTAATAGAACAGACATTTCCGTTAACCTTAAAACACAACACAACAAAGTGCAAAATTCAAAGTACAGGTAAAACACATTTAAAAAAATAAATACAGAAAACTCCTTCATATTTATACAGTACATTGTGCCCTATTTTTACAGATTATTATTCTTCTTCTTTTTTTTTAACATTGTATGAAACAGATAATTTGTTTTATAATATTAACAAACTAGATGTTTTTTTGTTTTTTTTTAATGCTGCAATCTGGTCTCACTGGGAAAAAAAATTCACACTGCAATAGAGTTGTTTTAAAGTTTTCTTTCTTATGCAAAAGTTAAAATGATGAATTGTCATGGCACTGAGAAACAGTGTAACAAGAGTACAGTTACCTATAATATTAAACCTGCATAGCAAATACATTTTTATTGTTTTTTTCATGTCTTCAACTTAAAGATGAATACTACTAATACTTATTTCAGAAGCTGCAAAAATACATGGAAAGAATACCTTAAAGAAAATGCAGAAAATTCTAAGTGATACCATTGAGTCATTAAAAGATGACATGTTCAACGAGGCCAAAACCGAGGTCCTTGAGAGATTCAATAACTTGAAGGTATTTATTATGTACTTATTTTGCAAATCACCTGTATTGCAATTACGAAAAATATCTTAAATGTAAGATAAACCTCAAACTCAAAGCATAATCCCAGAAAAATAAATACAATCAGGTGTGACCCCACACCATTAAAGGTGGGGTGAAATTTGGTAATTTAGGTAATTATATCATTGATATCATTAACTTGCCAATTTTATTATTTTTTTTGCTCAATTACAGGTTAATAATTTAAAGGTTAAAATCCATTTTTACTCCAAAAAATCTATTAATTATAATTTCAATAATAGTAATTATTACAACATGCCATAGACACTTATTGCTCAATTTCCACTATAACTTTCCACAAAAACAGAAAACAAAACAAACATCTTAACTGGGTTTTTTGCCATATCTTACTCTAAATTTCTCATATTTCGTTGTAAAGCTCGAAATAAAGGATGCCTTTGAATCGGAGATGAAAAGATCAATGGAACCCTTTCATCTCCACACTGGCAAAACCACTCTTTTGGGTAAGTAAGCTTTTTAAATCACATGACAAAATATTAAATTACAGAATTTTGATTGTACACAAGATAATGAGGAACAGACTAGGGCTGCACTATATATATATATATAATATGATAATTTTGTCTAGATGATTTAAATAGCTATGTTTGTAAAGAATTAATAATTCTAGAATGATTTGGTGCTATTTTGTTGGGGAGTGCATCTCCATAGAAAAAAAGCATGAGAAAAAAAAAAAAGTGCAAACTTCTGTTTAGGGCTGAATGATTTGGGAAAAAATGTGGGTGTAAACATTTGGGCATAACTAAAATCTGTGAAGAGTGCATCAAAGACATATAGCGTCTGCAAAGAGGACAGTTGTGAAATAAATTATAATTATTAATTAATAAAAAATAATAATTTTAAAATAATTTTGGTTACACTTTATTTTGCACTGTCCTTGTTACAGTGTAATGACACATTTAAAGGCAGTTTAGATTAAATGGATCTCAAGCTTACTAGCTGAATATGATTTTCACAGTAATATGAAATCTCACGGAAACTTGCGAGATCAAATGTGACTTGTGAAGAAAAACAA
>NW_015787124.1:0-3296 GCF_001515625.1 Sinocyclocheilus rhinocerous | reverse complement strand
CCCAGATGCGTTCTCAAGTACCGAAATTTGGCGTGAATCGGTACTCGGTAGTACCGACACAATGAGTTCGGTACCCAACCCTAGTCATGCTCATGCCTATTACATTTTCACAGGGTGTTTCTTGACTAAGTGGCGTCGCCAACTACTGGCCTGGCAGCAGAATACAGCATTTTTGGTCGTTTTCACAGATCCGTGTAAATGGAGATAATTTTAACAATGTTGTTTTCT
This sequence comes from Sinocyclocheilus rhinocerous, assembly GCF_001515625.1. Classification (NCBI taxonomy): domain Eukaryota; kingdom Metazoa; phylum Chordata; class Actinopteri; order Cypriniformes; family Cyprinidae; genus Sinocyclocheilus; species Sinocyclocheilus rhinocerous. The sequence continues at coordinate 3,068 of NW_015787124.1, read as the reverse complement.
GTTTTTAGTACATCACTGTCATCTAAACATACCCTCAGTAACATGGAGACAACAACAATTCTGCAGTTTCAAGTTGCAAAAGTTTATCAGTGTACTGTAAATGCAAGAAAGCCTGAGAATGAAACAGATAGTCAAATCATTGCTAGAAAATACTTTCACTCAATATCACCCTCTCCAAACTTACAAAATATATCTGTTTTCTCATGACAGAGTATATTCTTCACTACATTTGGAACCATCCGTCTCGGAGAGTTTGGAGTGGTCCATCAACGGTATTGTTTGCTCCTTTAATTCAAAACATAACTTTTGTTAGGAACTCTTCTATGCATAATACAAAACATACATATACAGTAGATGTGTGCTTTATGATCTGTATTCTGTACCATATGTTCCCTGTTTCTATCAGGTCCACTGAAGGACAAACAGCAGAAAATGAACCTTCTTCATATGTTGCACCTGAGATTTTGAATGACAAACCTTATGAGGAAAAAACGTAAAACATTTTCAAACTGCAATGATGACTGGCTATTCATCATATGTTTCAAACTGAATACTAATGCTATGCCGTTAATAACTTTCACAGTGAAATATGGAGGCTGGGATGTGTCATCTATGAGCTGTGCATGCTGAAATGTGCGGTGAGATTTTCCTTTCATCAGATTGAAAGAGTTTCACAAGGTTAAAACTATGATATTCAAATTTATTGCAGGGAATTTAATATAATGTATTAAGAAATATCAATGCAGTCTCAAGTAAAAATGGCATCAGTTCATTAGTTAACCAGTTAAAAGGTTAGGTCACCCAAAATTTAAATTCTGTCATACCCTCCTGTTATTCTACACCCGTATGCGTAAGACCTTCATTCATCTTCAGAACAGAAACAAAGATATATTTAATGAAATCCGAGTGGTCTCCTTCCCTCCATAGAGATCCAGTGCAACTTATACAGTCAAGGTCCAGAACGTAGGGAAGACTCCATGTGACTCCAGTGGTTCAACCTCAATTTTTATGAAGCGATGCAAGTGCTTTTTTTTCGCGAAAAATAAATACATTTTTAAAAATGATATCCAAAGCATGTTCATATGAAACCAAACATCCTGGCTGCTCTCGCTCTATCTCTATTTGTACTGCTTTACAAATGTGTTTGCTTAATTGTTTTGTCTCAGTGGGAATACAGCTTGACTGTTTTTGTTTGAGCCTGTTGATAGATGAAAGATTTTGACAACTGATTCCTAATTTTTGTCCCCATTTAGTTTCCTGCAATACTCACAGTTGAGACTGTTAAAAAGATACTCACATCCTCCCATGAAGCTCTTCCTGCGACCTTCTCCGAGGATCTTCGTCAGCTGGTAACAGACACACTTCAGACCGATCCGGCGAATCGCCCGTCTGTCAGCGAGATCTTGACCAGACCGTTTATCATTAATTATCTTCGTGAAAATGTGAGTTACCTTATTAAAATATTTAATTGTTCAGAGAATTTGCTTTAAAAAGTATACATTGGCACTGGTTTTAAACAAAATGGGGTGTAAAAAAACAAAAAAAGCATTGAACATACAAAAATTAGATTTGATGAAATTTGCCTTTTTTTCAGAACATGCAAACTATTAAGACACTTTATAGGATGCTAGAGGAACTGAGAGCCCTGGCTGATGATTTGGAAAGAGTCCATTTCAACACAACTGTAGGCAGTCTCACAGGAGGTATCATAGGACTGGCTGGAGGAATCACATCTGTAGTTGGACTTATTCTCTCTCCGTTCACACTCGGAGCGTCTCTGATAGTAACAGGGGTGGGAATCGGTACGGCAGTAGCTGGAGGAGTAACAGCTGGAGCCAGCAACATAACAAACATGGTTAACCAGCAAACAAACCGGCAAAAGATCAAAATGCTCATAAAAGAGTTCCAAGAAAAAATCACCTCCACAGTTTGCTGCATCGAAAACATCCAAATAGCCGTGGAAACTTTAGAAAGACAGTTTTCCACAAGTGATGAGTCGTTTTCCAATGCACAACCTGGTGCAAATGCTGGAGCTCGACTTGGACGAGGACTGGGAGGCATTCCGGAGATTCTCCGTGTAATTGAAGTCGTAAATGTTGGGAAGGTTGCAGCTCAGGCTGCGAGAGCCGTTCGTGTGGCTGAAGCAGCTACTGGAGTTTTGTCTGCACTTTTTGTAGCTGTTGATGTCTTCTTTGTTTTTCTCGACTCTAGAGAAATCCACAACATCCGCCAAGATTACGCTTTAAGAGAGAGTCAACGAGAATCAGAATCCACCAGCAACCAAAGCGCTGGGTCGACGGACCAGACGTCAAATAACAGCGACACAACAAACCTGCTGCCTTCAAACACTCAACAGGCAGAAGAGCTGAAGTCTGAGACCATGAAATTTGTGACAAAAATAAAGGAGACGACAGAGGAGCTTCAGAAGATTCTGGATACGCTACGAGATGCACTGCACCCAAACTCTGAGCTGCCAAACACTGACAACAAAAATTGTTAGTAAAGTTTCCAGTCATAGATTAATTATAGTCGTAGCAAAGGTTAGGTGATGAATATGTATTTATTCTGGATTTTTATGATGAAATATCTAAATCAATATTGCTAGTTTTAATAATGCTCAGAAACATTTTGAGAAACAATAAAGCAAGCTTGCTGCACTTTAATTATCTTAAGAATGTATGTTGGGACTTCTTGCATTTATTTCCTTGATGTTTTAGAAATCAGAAAACATAAGCATAAAATATTTCCCTGTTTTTTTCTGTATACAGTGGTTGCTTATTGTAATTTTCCTTCACTTGTACAGAAATAAATATATCAGAAATCCAAATATTTGTTTTTCTTTTGATTTAATTATTTTAACAGACCTATTATTTGAGAATAACCACACCAAAAAAGAAAAGAAAACCGGACGCAAACCATTCATAAATGCACACACAGTGGACTGCGCACATGTCTCTAGTGCCATCTAGTGGGCGCTGGTTTTCTGTGGCTCAGCTGTGTGTGGATCGTGAGCTGTTCGTGTGTCAAAATTCAAATGAATCAAATAGAATCGACTCAGAAGAGATGTC
>NW_015787123.1:0-2574 GCF_001515625.1 Sinocyclocheilus rhinocerous | reverse complement strand
AAAAATGAATGCATATGAAATTAATGCATTTTGAAATTTGGCTAAATGTTTCACTGTCAATTCAATACAAATGTATTAAACAAAATTAAAAAGTAATGTACTCTATGCATCAATAATGGTTATTTTAATGTTGAATGTGATTATTTTAAACCAGGCTTAAAATGCAATGGCCATTTTAGTACGGCATGTAACAGGTCATTTCTGTCTCTACCAAGGGGTTTGAAAATGTCTGAAGACCCCTGTTCTAACTTTTAATTTTCAGTGCAACAATCAACATCACCTGTTGATTTAAATTTGCCTGCAGCAACAAAATTGAATCCTTTACTAAAATATGCTAAAACAAAATAACCACATGAAGTCTGTCTTCCTATATTACTGTATAGTAAAACTGTAAAAGATGCTGTGCAGGCGTGTGGGATACATCAGCCGTGGCAGAGCAAGAACGCTTTGCACATGCTTTCCGTCTCCATGTGCTAGCAAGATGTTAACTAGCTCGCAAAAAAAAAAAACTTTGAGCACTGTAACTTACTGATCATCTTGAGGTTGCATATTTTGGTTACAAAAGTGCCATTTTACAAAACTCATTTTACTTTATAATACGCCTAAACAAACTATGAAGCAGAATATATCTGATCTTTCAGATGTGATTGTAAGTGCATGTGTGTGTGTGTGTGTGTGTGTGTGTGTGTGTAAGCAAAACTTACAGTACTTGTTGCGTTTGTAGCTGCAGTCGGGTCAGTGAGCTGAGAAGAGAAAGAGAGAAAAGGAAAAATCCTTGGTCAGCTTAATTTCTCCCTCCCTCTTTCTCTCTCCCTCCCTTTCTTGCTTTCTCATTCACCCTCAGTGTCTTTCTCCCATCCCTTTCCTGAACATACAACACAATCAGCCTGCCAGACAGACTTTCCTATTTATTTTACTCGTTTACTAGTCAGAAGAATTTCAAAGAAGGGAAACTTTTGTGTGTCCAAACAAGCTGCTTTCAGAACTTTATGTCTGTTTCTTTCAAACGTTTCCCTGCTCTACATTAGAACTGAGTGAACAATGTGAAAGCCCACAACGGTTGTGAACATAAACATTTATAAGTACACACAAACATAAACTCAATATGAACTGTTGCATGCATGTTTGCAGGATGCGGCTTGTTACATGAATAACCCAGATTTAGGTCTTTAGAGACCTGTGTTCATCTCCAATTGTGATTTTTAATTAGTTTTATACTGAGTTAATGGTATTTTCTACCCATGTAACCCTATCAAACCCATGCATTTTTACACTTTCTTTAAAACATTGTTTTGCATGTTTATTAAGCAGTTTTTCTCATTCAATCATCGGCTGATCCCCACAATTTAAATAAAATTTGACGTACACACGTCTACTTATCTAATATATATGCTATACTATATTATATACTTAAAAGATATTTATGCATTTTTATATAAAATAATAGTAATTACTAGAGATTACCCCATACACTAAAATAATCATTTAGTATTTTTCTAATGGGGGTTGGGGGGTAATCCAAGGTAACCTAAGATTGCAAGGCAATCACTAATAATTCGAAATAATAAGACAATATTTGGTTGGAGTAGGTTAAGAGTCAACATTAATAATAGAGCTCACAAATGATGGCCAATATGGATGGATCATTAAAAAAATCTAGAGTAATAAAAGAAGGACTTTTGAGGTTCTGTAAATATTAAATGTAATGCACACCCTTCTTCGAATTCCCAGACTCATCTGTTTTGCATTAGTATGTCTGGGTCCCTGGTTGAATTCCTGTTACTTATGCAATAGTAATCATCTCATTCTCTCCATATGGAAAGAAAATTAAAGTCTGTCATTGACCTTTGATTGACAAAAGGCTGATTTTGTCCTCTACTCAACCCGTGCTGCATTCCTCTCCATCTGCTGCCTCGTTTTCCTTTCAATATTGTTGTCCAACATTCTCCTCTGCAGCTTTGCACTCATAATTATTCTCCGTTAGCGTCACGATCTGTGAAAAAAATTATTATGAAGCTTTTCTTACTGGGTTAAGTAAGAACTTTCTGGAATGTTTAAGTGTTTAAGAAATTAAAGGAATAGTTCTCCCATAATTTGCCTTGAGAGGAACGCATGAATAGACTTCCAACAGAATTAAAAGTATAAAAAGTCATTGTGGTTTGAATTTTGTATTTTTTCCACATCAACCTGCTCTGTAACTACAGACGAAAATTTGCCACACTGTCTAAATCTGACACATTTTACATTGATTTTATGTAACATTAATGTGCATTGTCCCTGATTAAGTAAATAAATGGAAAAAAATAAATGCTCACCTATTCTAATGTCATTCAAACACCAAATGGATTTCTGTGGAACACAAAGAGATATTAAGCACAATGATTGTGCAGCTATTTTCCATTATATCAAATACAATTACAAATGACTGTTTGTTATTTTAATATTTCAATTGTAATTTATTCCTGTGATGTCAAAGCTGCCTTTTCAGCATCATTACTTCAGTCTTCAGTGTCACGTGATCCTCAGAAATATTATGCTGATTTGCTGCTCAAGAAACATTTCTTATTATCAGTG
>NW_015787122.1:0-3350 GCF_001515625.1 Sinocyclocheilus rhinocerous | reverse complement strand
GAGAGAGAGAGAGAGAGAGAGGGGTAAACAGAGAGAAGTGTGAGGACTGAGCCTGAAGAAAAGGAGGATTTTGTTTGTGCAAAAGGGCATGAAGGAGCGATAGAGAGGACAATGGAGAGAGAAAATCACATTCTTTCATTTATTTTTTCCTTGGTGGTTTGTTCATTTGTTTATTTGATATTTACATTTTTTTATCCTGTTGTTTGCTATTTATGTTATTTGGTAATTTGTTCATTCGTTCTTTTGTCTGTTTGTGGAAAAGTCTGTTAATCAGGGATGTAAAGAAGACAAAAGAGAAAGATGGAATCTGATGAGATGGAGATGGAGTTTGTTCATTTTATTCATTTTGTTCTTACCTTGTTTCTTCTGTCTATTTGTTCATTTTCTTTTTAGTTTTGCTTTGTTTGTTTGTAGAAAGCTTTATAAAGTAAGACTATAAAGAAGACAAAAGACAGAAAGATTTGTTTTATTACTTTCTATTTTTTTGTTTTGTTTTGTTTTGTTTTTGTGAATCTGTCTGTTTCTGTCTGTCCCTGTTCCTTCTTTTCATTCATTTTATTTTATTTTCCTTTTCTGTTTGTTTTTACCTGGTTTCCTTTGTCCTTTTGTTCATTCTGTTTGTTTGTAGAAAGCTGTATAAAGGCAGGCTATAGAGAAGACAAAAGAAAGAAAAATTGAGTCCGATTTATTACTTTCTATCTTTTTTGTGGTTGTTAATCAGTCCGTTTTTCTCTGTCCCTGTTTGTTCCCTTTATTCATTTTGTTCTTTTATTTATTTATTTTGTTCCCACCTTGTTTCTTTTGACCATTTGTTTGTTCATTCTCTTTTGTTTGATTGTTTTATTTTGCTTCCTTTGCCCTTTGTTCTTTTTTTGTAGTTGTTGTTGTGTTAATTTGTTTATTCTTTTGGTTGTTTGTGGAAAAGTGAATAATAGAAGGGTGTAGAGAAGAAAAAAGGTCAAAAGACTGATTCTTTGATTTGTACTTTCTGTCTGTTATTTTGTTTTTTGACTTTTCATTTTGTTAGTAATTTATTTTTGTTCATTTGTTCTTTTTTCTTAATGTTGTCTGTTTATTTTCTTATATTTGTTTTTTCTTTCTGTCTCTTTCATTTTTGTTTCATTCATTCTTTTGTTTATTAGTTTGTTTCTCCTCCTCACAGATCGTACAGTGGTTGGCTGAATGCATTGAGAAGTGTAAGCGCATTGGCTGTTTATTCAGTTATTGAGCTGTGAGAAGTGAACGTTGAAACTCTGGCATAGTTTTTTGTAGCAAACTGTTTTGGCCGGTTGGCTGAATACACTGTATCGTGGCACCAGGCGAGCGCTGGTCATAATCCACACTCTCAAACACACACACAGAGGGTGAGGTCATCATCAGGGCATGGTTGAATCATGGATTCTAATAGTGGCACTGACAGCAGCACACACTCACAGAACTCTATGACCCTGTACACCAGCAGCACTGCCAGTCAACTGAAACCCCATTACCAGCACCCAGCCGTGATCCATCACAGAACGCTTGCCAGAGAGAGAAATTAAACAACAAGCTCTTACATCATACGCTTACCTTGACATTAACATCAGCACCACAAAAAATGAAGGAAAACTGTAAAAGAACATCAAATTTGACATTCCATTTAAATGAGAATCAGCCTAAAATAATTTCATCAGGAACACAGTCCATCACATTTTACAGGCAAGAGCTCTGGGATTCACACACATCAAAAGGGATTTTGTCAAATGCGACAAACACCCAATATAGAATCCACAGGCAGACTCCTGCAAAAATATCCCATCAATGTAGCATGAAACACTATATATTTGCTGAAGACCAGACTTAAGACTATACATTTTTGGCAGAGCCTTGGATTAAAATGCAGCTATGTCAGATCATTACTGAAATGCAGATAGAAAATTAAGACAACAAACAGAAAGAGCAAATTGGAACGAAGTCACACCCTTATCATTGATTATGAAACTAGTTCCAGTTCTGGATGCTTATTGATCGTTTTCAGCCATGCTGAATCTGATTAGCTGACTTTAAACAATTTTGTGTTTCTTCCTTTTTTTTTTTCTTATTTGAGTTTGAAACAAAATTATCATTATTTAACATTAAGCATTTTAAACTGTAGGAGGCCTGACCTTGCAATGTTACATTCTTGTTTCAGGAAACAGCTTCTGGTCATTTTGATAATAAAAATGTGTATAATTATTTATCTTTACTTACATTTTAATGAAATTTTATATTTTATAATTTTTATTTTATTTTACTTTTTTTTATATATATTTCAATTTATACACACATATATATATAATTTGTATATATGTATGTAAAATGTTTCTTGGGAATAAAAAAGATTTTAAAATTCATAAATGTATATTTATACATTTATTTAATTATTATTTATGACTCTGCAAATGGAGGGTAAAATCAAGTGTAGCACAGTTTTTACACAGTTTTTGTCATTTTGCAGTGTTTGTTTATTTATTTATTCATCTATTTATTTATTGATTGTTTGATTTATTTATTTATTTATTTTTTTTCAGGTCAGGTTGGAAAAAAAGTTGTTGGTACCAGGCTGCTACAATGATTGCTTTATAGGAAAATCCAGTTGCTGAAGTTTGTGAGATTAATTTAATATAAGATAAAGATATTGAAAAGTGCTGTTTAAGACACTTGATACACACTTTTATATTCTGCTTTGTTTTTGGTTATATCCATGAAATAATCTCTAATAGTTTTATATTTGGATGGCTCGAGATTACTCTTGTTTTCCACTGTTTCCACTAATATTTTTTGTACAACCTGCCTCAGTTATTATGGCCTCATTAATTTTTGGCCTTAAAGGTCACGTAAAGAAAACAAACTTTGGTTGGTCACTTTAAATGTCATCAGATGGTCTCTTCCTGTCTAAGTGGCCGTTTCTTGGCTGGATTAAGCTGCAAATTGGACCAGACGTTGACTATTGGCAAAGTCTGACTACATAAGGCTGTTGAGAATGAGACTGTGTGTGTGCATAATTACAGCAAATAGCTGCGGAAAACTCTACAGATCAGTTTCAACCCTCCAAATCAAGCCCCAATAACAACTGTCTGATAACAGACACCTGCACATCTGCTTTGATGGATTATCATTTCCAAAAAAGAAAACAAATTCTCTCTATATCAGGATCTAACAGATGTTACACTTGGTGTTTATGTGTGTGTGGTAGAAAAGAGAAGCGTCACTTGTCATATTCTGTTTTTCTTTCACACACACATACGCAGCTGTGCTGTTGTTTCTGCGGTGACTGTTTTTTTCACCCTTTTGTATTAATTTGCATAAAGATACAAGTCAGGTTTGAATCT
>NW_015787121.1:0-3308 GCF_001515625.1 Sinocyclocheilus rhinocerous | reverse complement strand
ATGCCTTTTAAATTCGAATATAATTTGAATATTGATATTTAAGTAAAAAATTTGAATTTAGTTGTTCAGCCATTTTGACAGCCCTACATGTGACCATTACTTCTCTCAAGTGAAGTGCAGCATATATACATATGTTCTCTGAGGTTTTTTGGTGAGCAGAGAATGTAAAATGGTGCTGATGCATGACACCACCAGTGGGAAATTACTGAGGTCTCAGACGCTCTAGAAATACTCTTCCAAAAATAAATTAAATGAAAAGGCAAGTTAGTCACTCTGAAACCACATTACTGATTTTCATCCAAAACTGTATTATTCTGAGAAAATAATTCTGTAAAAACTAAGCTTTGGCCAGGAAGAGGAAGAATTGTGCCCATACTGAAGCTGCAAAAAAAAAAAAAAGTATTAAAAAAAAATAATAATCTAAAATATAAATATCAAATAACCAAAATTAAATAAATAAAATATAGGTATATTATTATACAGTCTACAGAGAAACCAGTGATTTACTCAATAACACTGCAGCTGCAGCCTCTGGAGGTTTAAAAAGTGTGAGGGTGGCAGCAAGCATATGCCACAGCAGCTACCCAACGGTGTTATATACTGTGCACTGCACAAGTACTGCAGGGCAAGCTGGAAGAAAACCAATTTCCAGTGCAGAATGAAGGGGACCAAAAACATAAATAATATCCCGACTGTTACTGTATGCCTAACCTTGGGAGTCCAATACATCAGGCACAGTGAATATCAGCTTTTATGTAGCCATTTTTAATGCTTTTTCTATAAAGAATACATTCATCCATCCAGACACTTGAACAACAATATTTCGTGTGTCATCTGTGATTGCTGCCTCAAAGTTGAAAGATTTTATATCTTTTGTAAATCTCAAGGTCTTGTAATCCAGACAACAGAATTGATTTTAATGATTTTACTGCAGGCGTAAGCTAAAGAGAAGCGATTGGTCGACTCCCTCCGGGTAGCTGTTGACCACTGGTCCACCAATGTTGTGCCTATAGGCATTTTCTATGGAGAAAAAGGAAAGTTGCTGGGGAGTCGGGGGTGGGGGGCAGGATGGCTGAAGCTGAACATGATTTATAGAGGACAGCCATTTCTTTGCCAGACAGAGTGTGTAAGAGAAAAGGCTTTGTGACTACAGAGGCTTCAGATGCAGCGGCTTTCTAAGGCTTTTCACTCACTGGGAAATGAAGCTATTAACTCCAAAGGTCACTTTTAATTTGGTTGCGGCCCTACGTGGCAGAGGTCTGTCCTCGTCTGAAGAAATGATAACAGAAATGATTTAACTCAAGATTTAAGTACACTAAGATGAACATAGGAAAGTGAGAGGATATTGTGAGTCCCAACTTTGCGCTTGAACTGTACGCCATGTTCCCAATTACGAAGGCTCATTTAAACCCTGCAGGAAGTCACCGAACACACACAAAAGAAATGGCAACTCCGAGACCAGATGAAAATGGGCTAATACTTTTAGAGGATTTCTTATTGTACCACAGCAGTCGCTCCAAACGTTAATTTGCACCCTCCGTTTTCAAGTCTACGAAAAAGGGTCTTCTTTTTCTCTCGGCATCATTTCCTTAGAGCTCAGGGCTCTCAGGGATCCCAGAGGATGAATGGACACATCTCTTCAAAACAAGTCTCTCAAAATGAACTATATTAAAGCAAAGGGCCGAAGCTCCATTAGCCACCAAGGATAGTCATCCCTCATCCACTCCCTGATCAAAGCGGTCAACAAAAAGGAAATGATAGCAAGAGGCGCAATGCAGCTCAATGAACCAGCTACCGAAAAATAAAAGTATTTTTTCGTTAGATTCAGCTGAAGTGCTTCTGCCCTTGGATGTTAAGATGATACCAAATGTTGTAGTGCTAATTACTAGCTGCGCATGTCAAGCGCACAACCTCTATGCTGCAAATGCACAAAGATAAATACGGATGAAGTCACATGAATAGTTTTTTTAGCTGACATTGTTTATTTTTTTGCACATCTAGTCATACATGTAATCATGCTGTGATGTTATATTAGCCGATTTCTTGGTTTGAAAAAAAAACTAAAAGATAGCTAAAAGATCTAGGAATGTGTGTATTAGTAATGAATGACTTTTAAATGTTAATTTTAGAGCTGTAGTTTATAATAATGCAATGATGCAATGCATGGCAACAGATGCACAAAAGATAACTATAGGCTTGAGTTTAAAAAGCATTTAAATGTACATAAAAGCACCAGAAAGAAAAAAGAACCAGCCATCACATTTGATTTCTACATTGTTAATGATGATGACCGTCACTACAGTAGATGTGGAGACGCAGGATTTAAATTACAAAATGCTCTATTTATCTCTCACATGGTTGCCAAGGAAACAATGTTCAGCCAAACCGAATTAGTGTTCATTACCATCTAGAGTGTGATGAACAAAGACATTCATTATCCTTGTTCTGACTAGAAGTAACTTTATGCAGCCCTATTCATGAGAATGCCTTACACATCTAAGCATCAGAGAGAAGTAATACCAGACAGCAAGGTGCACACAGAGCTAATGCAATGAGTCAGAGCTAATCCACAGCAGCAGGTTAAGAAAAGGACCCTAATAACACTGACATAACCTGGTCTTTGACTTGTCAATAGAGGTGACCTTCATGCTACAAGGCTTAGTAACAAAAAGCAGTTACACAATCGAATAGAGAAGCATTTTCTAGCCTACAATACCATGCCATCAGAAACAGTCAAGCTGAAAACAGCACACTGATGCGGCACAGGGAAGGGCTCCCACCGCCACCCACAAGATCTTCATAATCATATATGATGCAAGCGTGCTATAATTACATCTATCTGGATTCCATCACAATTGCCCATTATTTCTCGGTGCCACAGGTGAAACATCTGCATCGCACTCATCATTGACTCACTGAATACAGTCAAGAGACCATGTGCACAATTTAAGGAAATCCAATTACTGCCTCGAACCTCCTGAAGAGATACTCTTGAAAAGCAATCAGATATATCGAAGGGCAAATTACATTGAGATCTTAAGTTAAGACCAGCCAGATGCTATGACTATAGCCCATTTCTTCCAGTACCACTCCATGTCTATTCGCTCAAAAACAAGCCTTTTCAACTAGGCCAGAAGCAATAAAGCAACCATTTGCAGTCACAAGAAAAATGCTACTGGGAAACTCAACAACCTACAGGCTTCAAGGTCTCAAGAGCTGCATATGCTTGAAACATGTATTATGAGCTTCCAATTAATCTTGAAAATGCTTACCAGGGAGGACGCATCGATCTGGATTCTCGTCAGCAA
>NW_015787120.1:0-3300 GCF_001515625.1 Sinocyclocheilus rhinocerous | reverse complement strand
TTACATATTTAAACATAACATTTCAAAAACATTTTGTATATTTACCACTGTTGCCTTTGTTTGCCATTTCTCTTGCACAAATGCTTCCTGTATCCGTGTGCTGTGTTGTAGCAGGGCATCTGAGATGGACCAGAATGTAGAAACAACACATTAACAAACATGTGAACCACAGTTGCCCCGGTGACACGAAATTATAGTAATATTTAAACAGTTAATGCAGGAGGAACATTACAACCTGAAATACAGCGGTACACCGGAAAAAACGCGGCTGCTAAAAAGCAATGTTGGCACGTAGAACAAATAGCTCTGAAACCTGTCCTTCTAGTCTGAAAAAAACATACTTACCTAGCTGTCACCAATCAGATTTTGCCCTTTCCGACAAGTCACCAAGTCCAACTGCGCCACTGTTCTTCCGGGTGGTGCGAGGAACTGTGATTTAGTAATTTGTTTCCCTCGGAAGTATTTTGAAGAGGGATCACATGTCCGCAAAGGAGCCCTGTGTCTGAAATCGTCTTCTGTACCCTTTAAATAGGGCACTATTTGAGGGGACTGCCATTTTTAGTGGTGTCTGTCTGAGACCTTAGTGGACATTATCAAGTTCACTCATTCAATCCCACAATGCACAGCAATAAGGACTATACAATTGATGTATGCTCAACGGCTAGAAAATACCCATAATGCACTGAGAGAGTCGCGCGGTGAATGTATTGCCCGTAGATATGTATAAATCTCATTTTCTTAATTACCCATGATGAGCCCCCTCGGCGAAAGTTATAATTTACTCCATATAATCCAATCCAAAAAGGTTTTATTAATTTTTTATTGTATTTAGAATTCTTTTTGTAACCTTAGAGGAGATAATTTCTCTTTGAAAAAGCTCCTCTGTGTCAAAAATAAACTCGGTAGAGCCAGACATTTTCTGGGACCAATCAAATTTGTAAAAAGGAATAAACATTTAAAGTAGTATGAATATTCCCACTGATGTTCTTCATTTCAAGTGCATGTATTATGCATACATGTTGCAGCAATCTGATTCCAGTGACATTGTTTTCATCTTATCTTAATTTAGTTGAGGAATAAATAGAATTTAATAAATTATAGAGTACACTTCCTGATATTATTACACATCTAAAGTATTCACGTTTTCATTCACAATAACCCCCATCATTGCCTGTAAGGACAAACATTTGGAACCTCTCACACCACAGACATAAGCTACATAAAAGTGAAGTAAGGTTACAGACAATTTTTTGCTCTTGAAATCCAGGGTACTTTTATTTGAAATACTACAAACTTGTCAACCACCAGTCGAATACAAATTCTTCATGGCGTTGAGTGGTAGAGATATAGTGAGGAAAAACAAACAAATCTAACACCAGGCGACTACAATACATTTGTGAAATATAACTACAGTAGAAACATACCAGAAGGCACTTGCTTTTAATGAGCTAATGAGTATTTTGAACTATTAGCATTTTGAAAATTGTGAAAAAAATTCTGTTTGTCAAACATTTCACAGAACTGAAACAGTTAAGCCTGTTCTAGTGTTCTTACATGTTAGTAATATCATACCAACACAATCTGGAAGTCTGAGACAGACATATGGACAATCAAAACAACAACAGTGTAGCTTTTGGCTACATTTCAAGTAAGGGACTGTTAGTTATAAAATGCATTTTTAAGATGTTACATGGCAAACTTCATATAGCTCATAAGAACTTTGGAAACCACATTGCTGTCAGGAATGCTGGTGGTTAACCTCACAATAGCCTAAAAAAGGCTTTCCACATCTCCCATTTCCACCACAACAGTCTTGAGCTGAGAGTAGTACTCTGTGGTCACTTGTCCATTCTCCCTTCCAAACCCTAAAATAAAATAAGGATATTAATGTTAGATCTCTCGGGCTTTTACTAAATATACTTGTGTACTAAAACTCTTGGCAGAACAGATTTAGGTTTAGCTTTTCCTGTATATGACACCATCAATAATCACCCATGAAACCATAAGTTTGGAGTACCTGACATCTTGTAGCCCCCAAAAGGAACTTCCACAGGGCCAACATTGTAGTTGTTGATGTAGCACGTTCCTGCCTGAAGGTTTTCAGCAACTCTGTGGGCACGAGCTATATCCCTACAAAAACAGAGCACAGGAGAATGTTAAATCTAATATTAGGGTAGCTAGTTTACTTTGTAGATAACTAAATGATAGTGATTCCTACAAAACGATTTAATAATCATAATAAATGAAAATGCAAAAATGCTAAAATATCAGCTTAGTATAAAAAATAAAAAAAAACAGGTATCACCAGAAAGGATATTGTATTGTATTGTATTGTTGTATGGTGGAGTCACCTGGTGAAGACTCCAGATGCCAATCCAAAGGTTGTGTTGTTGGCTCTTTGAAGAACTTCGTCCTCCGTGTCAAAAGGCAGAACAGACATCACGGGGCCAAAGATCTCCTCCTTCACACAGGTCATATCATCCCTGCAGTTGTCTGTGTGTATATTGTAGTACAGTAAACTTAAGTACAGATAAAGAAAAGGTGACTCAGAATCAAGCTGGTTTTGAGATAAAGTTAAAGCATTTGTTATATAACATACAAATTAATATGAAGGTAATAATATGGCTTTCTCACCCAGCACACATGGGGACACAAAGTAACCATCTTTCAGTTTGGGATCACTGGGAACAAATCGTTCTCCCCCACATAAAACCTTTGCACCCTAAAGCAACAATGATAAAAGTTTTTTTTTCACCTACATGAACAATATTTGAACAAACAAAGTGCAATAAAGTAGTTCAAGTCGTGATAAAATGGAAGAAGTGAAAGACCTTGTCTTCCATACCGTGAGGTATATTTGAGTCGGATTTTTGGAAAAGAAAAAGAAAAGTAGTGGATTGGATTTTGAGATGTGGGCGTTGCACAAAAAAACATGAATGCAAGCTTGCAGTAAATTGTGGAGGGGTGGGGTTTATGCAGACGAAATGACTGGATACATCTGGCATATGTAACCAGAGAGAAATTTGTCATTTTTAGCAGAAGATTGAGTTGACATTTTAATTAAACATTGCGAGGTCAAATTTTTTTTTAAACATATTTGGACACATCGTTCACAATAAAATCTATGATGCATTTACAAAATAAATTTATTTAATGTTGACATCACTGTACTGCAGTACCTGCTCTTTTGCTTGCTTGATGAAGCCCAGCACTTTTTCCATGTGGGGTTTACTGATGAGGGCACCCATGCGTGTCTCTTCACACATGGGATCCCCAACAGGGATGGCCTTGGTCCTCTTC
>NW_015787119.1:0-3334 GCF_001515625.1 Sinocyclocheilus rhinocerous | reverse complement strand
GGAACTAAACTCTGCAGGGCTGCAGCCCTCCAGGAACTGAGTTTGGCACCCCTGGTTAAAAATGCTGAAATGCTTTTTAAAAATAAATAAAAAATAGTTAAAACAACTTTTATAAAATTTACAGTTTGTTAAAAAAATGTTTTTGAAATCATGTTTGTTTATTTTATGGCAATGTGTGGGAATTATTAGTTCACTGTTTTTACCTAAGTTTTTGTCTGTTTGTTTGTTTTCATAGTGTGACTCGGGTGAATTATACCGAATCCAATTACACATAGTGATTGCACCAAGATTCGTAACATAATATGGGGGTAATAAAGAATACCATAAGTAAGAAAACAAATGTACCTGCATTGTATCTACGTTGAAGAATGACTGATAGTACTCAAACGTCCAAAAACCACCAGTTTGTTTTTCACCCCCAAGCAACTGTGGGAAAATTCAAAGAAAATGGCTTATACTAGTGACCCCTAAACTAAGATGCATGTGAAATAATCAGCTTTTTGTAGCCTCATTTGCCTGCTTGGTTTTGCAGCTCACCTCTGAACTCTCTTGCTGATGGTCTTCATCGTCTGACAGATCAACTTTGACATCTCCAGAGAAGACTGCTGCGCCGGGGCTGGAGATGCTGAGGGTGGAGGCTCCAGGATTTGAAGACAGGAGATCTGCGGCCTCCTCAAACTCTGGAAACGTGCAGAATGAATATTAAAGCAGAAAGATAAGAACGAGACAAAACAAGAAAGAACACGTAAGAACTACATAAACCTTACCCTGAAACGTTAAATCATCTGGACTAGCCATGACTGGAGATCACAGGTTCTCATAAGAATATTATCTGCGCGGAAAGAAGACAATAAAGATAATATAATCATACGACAGCTGTCACCACCAAATTCATATTTAGACTGATTCGCTCACCTGGCTGCTACAATATGGTAATCCTGCGCCAATCCTGACAACTTCGACAATCAAGCTTGTTTCGAGCTAGCAGGTACAAAAACAATTGCTTCGTCAGACCGGATGGTATTTAATCGTATATTTTGACGAACTGAGATATAACAGATCATTAGCCTAATCGATTGTAGCTAGAATAGGGTTGATACCGTCTTGACACACAGGGATTTGTCGTTATCGTCCCCATATTCCACGTCACCTGCAGGGTTCCGATGCGTCAAAACACAATCACGTGACCGGAACAAAGCCGGAACTAAAACTGGTACGTTTTTACCTGTTTTACCTCTTTTTTTCCGAGTATATTGATGGCTTAAAGTTAAGTATCAGCAAGGCAGGTTGTGTTATATCTAAGACAAACGTTTTTTTCTTCTCTTTTTTAAATAAAAGACCCTCTGTATCGTTCTTATTTTAGTTGTTGTAAGTAGGCTACTTTGATAAAGCAATTTCCTGACTGTTATCTTATAGTTTCATATATTCTACAGTCATATTTATTAATACATACGCATGTGATATTGTCAAAAGTTCTCAGCGAATAAGAATATTTGCTTGCCAAATTCCACATTCACAGATCCAAATATTTGATACAAATAATTCCAGACCTCTCTGTTTTGTTTGAAATAAAATTTTTAAAAACATTATCTGTGTCCTGTATCCATTCCTGTTTTAGTGACATAGCTCATAAGAATGCGTGGTGGAACCGAAAAGGCAATATTTTGTTTCCTCACCGGACCAATAACATTACACGTACCGTGCTCTACGCCATTTTGTGCTCAGCAGTTTCACCAGCCTCCGTTGTTACGTTGAGCCAATGTTGGAAACTGTCGGCTGGAAGCTTTTCCTGCGCTTCATTCACCGTGAACTGTGAACTCTCACACTTCGTGAGTTCATTTGTTAACATGGCCGCCTCGTGGCTGCTGAAGAGATGGTGCTCCACAGCAGCTACAGAGACAACCAAGGGCACAAAGTGGCAAAGACTGGTAAACAGTCGCGCAGGTAAGATTAAGTCACGGTTATTCTTTTTCCTTCAGACATAAGTATAAAAAAAATACTGTTTGTATTACGATTAGGAGGTCAGTCACATGAGCCAAGCGTACATTAGTTATTATCAGGGCGTGTACATTTTTTATCAACGGAAATACAGCTGTAGTTTGCTAACTAGTTTTTTTTTTATCTGTTATTGTGGCATTAAAATATAATTTCGTATTGCTTTAGTTTTTTCTTACTGCATCATCTTTCATACAATATGTGGCAATTGTAAAATTATATTAGCTGAACATGAATCAAGATCTGCTATTTCTTCACTGTTTTCAGGTGTATGGTGCCGAAGTCTTTTAAGCGATTATAAGGAGGCTTGTCGTGAGACAGTGCTGGGGGCCCGGGAGCGACCCCTTAAAGCCTCGGTCTACTTGGGGCTTCTGGGAGGAATGTACGCCTGCTATTACACCAACCCTGATGATGCCTCCTTTGAGACCAGCCTGCTAGAAACCTCCAACCGTCTGGCTCTCCTGTCTCCATGGATACGCAGTGGCACCTCAGATGGACACGTCCAGACCCTTGTGAAACTGCAAAACGAGGGCAAGCTGCGCTATGCCAGTCTGGGCATCGCATCTTTGACTTATTACACAGACTATGACTCCGAGTCCAGCCTGTATGAGGCGCGCTGCTCGGCGATCTCTGTGCCCTGGTCAGAACTGCCAAAACGCGTGCTGGATGTGGGCTTTGCGGGACGCTGGTGGGTGCTTGATCATAAAATGAAGGATTTTGATATAAATGAGGAGGAGTTCAGACATCTTCCGCCTGCTTTGGTGGCAACAGTCCCACCGTCACCCCAGATAACAGAACGGAACGAAAAGCTGCATCAGGAATCATGGAAAGCTGTGGTGATGGGAGACGAGAGCAATGAATTAGATGGTATACAAAAAGACATGGACACACCTGTTAAAGAAATGGAGAGCAACGCATTAAACAAAGCACAGACTTCTTAATCAACATGTTAACTTTAATGCTGTAGCTCACATAAAGATGACCCTAAAGAAACATGCTTGCAAGAGTCAGCTGTTGATAAGAAATGAAAAGTAAAAGTTATGTTAACAGGAATCATTATTATAATGTGTTTATGGAAATAAGCAACATAGTAATGTAGTCTATTATTTTTACTGCAAAAAATATTTGTGCATATAAGTGTGATTGGTTGACTGTAAATATATTAAAACAACTGCAGTGTATGCTGACCTTGTGTTATGTGACAGAAAAGCAGTACATTATCACTACATAAACTGTAAAAAAAAAGTTTTTATACGTATTAAATTTAACAATATTAAAATTTTTTATAGAATAATTCTCCATCTGTGAGAGAAAAGCAAGTTGTTTTTTTTTTTTTTTT
>NW_015787118.1:0-3274 GCF_001515625.1 Sinocyclocheilus rhinocerous | reverse complement strand
GTGCAGAGATCGTTTCCGCACCGAGTCTATGTTTGCTGCGCTGCAGCAAAGAGAGAGAGAGAGAGAGAGAGACAGAGAGAGAGAGAGAGAAATCACACTCTTCAACACTTCAGAATCAGACAACTGCATGTGCAATTTATGACTTGGATAAGTATTCATCACTTAGATAAGTATTAGCTGTCCTGAATAAGTCAAACGATTAAAAATATAATTAGCACAAATGGTATGGGAAGAGTTTTAGTGTTTTAATTACCATTAGTTGTAAAAGAGCAGTAAATACTGAAGTATTGAGGTCTGTATCTCTTACTGTAGATGGGTTCTATTGGCTTCATGACATTTTATGAACTTGATGACATTTCTAGACCTGCTGATGTCTGAGACTGAATGCTGTGCTTGAACAGAAACACCAGGGAGAACGGCAAAGCTTAGTGTGATTTCAGTGTTAACCTGCATGTTTCAAGATCCTTATAGAGAAATCTTGTTGAAAATGGCAGAAATGCAAGAAGCTTCCTAGTCGACCTCGCTTGAAGAACGTATTTTCAGTCCTGTGCTAAGATCTTCCAAACGAAGATCTGCTTGCTTGCAGAGATTACATTTTTAAATGTGAACTTGTATGAATGATCAATTTTGACTCTAGGCAAGCCACAAAGCTCTAATTTTGATTAGTCTTTCAACCTATTGCAATCTATTGGCCCTAACTCTTGTTCATTAACTTTCTCTAACATTACCCATCCACATAATATGTTGATCAGTCATAGTCTCTGCTGACTCATAAACAGCATGCACTGCACTCTGGTCACTCAGAACATACTGTTCCCATTCTGAACCAATGTTTTGTGTGGCCTGGGCGTGAAATGGAGCCCTCTTCCTATTTAGCCTTTGTACTGTTCTTTGAAAACCCCTTCATCGTGTGCTGAATCTATTTCTGATATTATAGAGGCAATTAGTGAGGTCTTTGATGGCTTGATAAAAATGAACATGCATAGATTTTACAGCGCTGCAATTAATGAATACTAATTAAAAGGCCTTTGTTGATGGCCGGGGTGAGAGATGGATGAGTGAGCTTGATTTTTCTTGCTTTAATTGAAAGCCTTTGTCACTTGCCCACTCGCGTGTGAATAAGTGCTCTCTGTCACTCTCAAAAAAGGAGAACAATGCAAATTAATTTGCATCATTTGCATAAATATAAAGCTTTTTTGCATAGGTGGTGAAAGCAGTCGGATTCATAAAACAACCAACTGTCACTCACAAGTTTGTCTGATTGAATAATCCACACTTGCACTGGTTTACGTCAAACCGGCTTCGGTTCATCACTCTTTCATCCTATTGGATGTTCCGAAGACAGCAGAGCGCGACCTGTCTCGCTGTATAGTGTGGGAAGCAGAAGGAAAGAGTTATGATTGAAATGATTTGTGTAGAATGTGTCATTCATTTGGAGTATTGTACCTCTTAATGGAACTAGTGTGTTAGAGCCTTATAAATAAGAATGCTCAGAATCTAGGTCAATCCATTATCAATTTGATGAATTCAAAGAGAAAATTTTGTAGAGAATACATTTTGTAAAGTTTTTAGTACAGTAGATTTCTTCATTTCATTTACTTCATTTACTCAATTTTACAGGTAGTCTCAGCCTCAGATGGCACATTCACACACACCATCCACATTCCTTTCACTGACTGCCTAATGCACATTGTACACAAAACTTGAAAACACTTAGTTGTGTTCACAAGGTACCAAGGTGATATTATGAGCACTTCTGAGGAATTTACCAAATTTTGATTGACCAAAGTTAGTGTAATCAAGTCACTGGCATCAGATAAGCTTGGTTTTAAGCTTAGTAATAGGATAAACAGGCATATGTCTTTCCAGTGTTCTCTCTGATACTTCCAACTTACCAACCCATTGTTTGCATACATTCAATGCAATATTTGACTTCAGATAAACCCATTCCTAAACAACCTACTTATGGTTGGCCACATTACACATCAGTCAATCTGTCTTTTCCCGACTACGTGGGCCAGAATAAACTGCACTTATGTTGTTGGAATAAGGTCTGGCTAGGTGACACAACATTTTAAGTTTCATGGTCCATCCATTCTCTAAACCGCTTGTCTTCTGTAGAGTCACAGGGATGCTGGAGCCTATCCCAGCATATCAGCCTGAAAGCAGGGAAGCATCATGGATGTATGGTGGTTCCATGATATTACACCGAATTTGACATTGCTATCAGTGTGATAACTTGTCCTATCGGTGGCTTTCACACCACTAAAGATGAAGACTGTAAGTCCTGGCTGTTGATCAAGGATCTTTCCTATTTGTACTCTAATATTTTTACCACAACAAAACACTCACTATGGGAAAGACTACCTCAAACTCCACAAAAGACACACCTGAGTTGGCACTGAGCAAAACCTCAGGCATAAAAAAACTTTTTATGCAACTGTGCAGCATGCAGCGTGCCAGCACTCAAATCCCAAAGCGTGTGCTGTTTCTGGAGCTGATAATTGTGTGAGATAATGCAGATCTATGCTGATAACAGGAAGCTGGAGAGCATTGTTTTTTTATTTATTTTTTTTTGCTGCAGACACCATGCAGAGCAGATAGTCCAGATGGGATAGAGGACAGATAAAAATGGATAAAGAGAGGGGGAGAGATAGAGAAAGAATACAGTTTGTTTTGGCTTTGCTGTGGTGGTAGAAATGGAACATGACATTGTCAATGCTCTACCCTACATTGCCAAAGTAGGACAAGGTCAGCGAGGAACAATAATACAATTGTTGTCATCCATCGTAACACATTAATATTATACTAGAGGAAGATCTGGGGCTTCTCTGTAACAGCTGCATGAGCTTTACATTGGCATTATATTGATTTAGTAGGCACTTTTATCCAAAGTTTACCAGAATAGTACAAAGTTCAGTCGTAAACTCCAGTCATGAATATGATATAGGTTGCTTGATGTGGATAGCCAGTGGAGTGTGACATGGACAGTCTTTGAATGACTGAAGACTTGACATGCTACCATGATCTTTTGAGATGATCTGATTAGCTAATCTTTGTTTTTGATCAAGAAGAAAGACAGCTTATATGTCATTGCAGGATTCCAGCATAGGAGCTTTAAAGTATATTCAGACAGGTCTGATTGCCCATATATTGCCATACATAAATCACGGGCAAAGGTGATAGGAGAAACTGAGTGATTGAATGATTTGGCCAAGTGAAGCAGTGCATTTCAAGAAGAGGAGGGGGCCCAACACTGAACCCTGAGGCACCC
>NW_015787117.1:0-3273 GCF_001515625.1 Sinocyclocheilus rhinocerous | reverse complement strand
ACAAGCGTGGAGTGCCACTGGGCTCAGTATTAAGTCCACTTAAGTTCAGATGAGTTAGCCATCAGTCCCACATGGTGCATGTGGAAGGGGAAGGTCAACTCTGTCTGGTGCATATGTGGATGCAGCTCTAAAATGCAGACCGCAAGAGAGTCTAATGTGGATCACTTGATTGGGGATCCCTTGCCCGCACTTAACACATGCTATGTTGTAAGAGGGACATCTTGCAAGTCTCCATGTTCTCCTTATATGGAGTCCATGTGGAAACCCTGAGGCAGCCCATCAACAGCAGGTTAATAAAAAACCTTTTTAAAACTGGCACCAGTTTCCCTGTTTATGGAGTGAATATCTTGCCTCATGTGACAATGACAAACTGAATGTCTGAATGTCAATTTGTTTTTCTCTGACTTACTGTATAAAGACAGTTTACACTTTGGACCAGACGTCACCTGGGAAGGAATATTAATATTTCAATGATGACATTATTTTGTGTTTGGTTGTCCAGGCTGAAATTAAAAGATATACATTTGGCTTTACCAAAATATGAAATATTGTTTTGTGGAACACTCTACAGATAAAGCTAAGCAGGTTTCCAATTTATCTAATTTTTCCATCCGAATACTGTAATTGCATGTGATGCAAAGAGGTGTTTTCTATAGCAGGGGTTCTCAAACTTTTTGGGGCCAGGGACCCCTTACAGGCAAGACAATTTTCCAAGGACCCCTTCATAATTATAACAGTGATTAAGCATATGCTTACTACAATGTTATAGCCAATGCCATTAGAACTCCCATTTTTAATTTTCCTGAATTCCAATTTATTAGGTTAATTAAATTTAATAATCTTAAAACATGTCTGATAAATTGAATTTATAAAACTTTAACATCCTAATATTTTATTAAAACTTTTACAATAATATATCCACAGGCCTATGGAATGTTTTATTTATTTAGGCCTATTAATTTCAGAAATTGTGTTGTTTGTTTTAATTTTTCTGTGTTAATTTATTACAAACATAAAAAATTTACAACTGAATCTTTTAAAATGTAATCACATGAAAATGTAACAGTTCCTTTTCATTTTGATTAAAGTGCTGTACAGCAGAGATTTACTGTAAAAATTAAAACATTAAATAAAAAGTGTGATTATTCCTTTAAAAATAAAGTTTTCATAATTGTATTATTATTATTATATTGTTGTTGTTATATACTACTACTTTTATAAGTACATACTGTACAATCGTAATATATTTGTCACAATTTCAAGGTCAGTGAAACTCTTCCAGGTTAGAGCCTTGCATTTCAACTTATTTACGCACCTATAGTTTAGAAAACCTATTTTTCAAGTCGACTAATTATTTAAATAGGCTACTAAACTATAATGAGCCTTTGATAGATAGATAGCTTATTCCGAGTTCAAGTGCATAAAGTTTGCCGCTAATCACCAGCAAAATTAATAACTATGAATGTGCCAGGGGGAAAAAAAACAGTAAGAAGATTTTTTTATTAATTATTAATAAACAAGTTTTCTCTGGTGAGGAGAGTCAGTGTCGGCTTCATCTTTGCAGCCGACACGGACTTGCCAACTCCGCAGGCTACAGTGGATGTAGCAACCTTTAAAACGAATTACATAATGATTGAGTTTTTGTTTCGATTTTAAAGTAGACATTTCAAGCTTTCCATAGACAGTCATCTTCATTTTTATGACGCACTCCAGACGAGACCGTGCATCCTGTGTGTTTTCTTTATTTTACAAAAGTACAACGTTTTGTTCATATTGCGATTGTACACAAATAAAAGTAGACCCTTTACGGTGTAGAATGATATATTATTCTTATTTATAGGAGCAAAAATGACGGCGTATTTTAAGTGGTTTCAGCTGTTATGCTATTAGGGGAAAATGCCAGTGATTGTTCTGGCGCCTTCATGTCCTGCATAAGCATGCTTTAGCTTCCACTCTCCGCACAAATATTTAGGTATTCGAGTTAAATGTTTAAACTAACATTGTGATATGCTTTAAGTGTTTTATATCCATGGGTTTTTATTGCAGCCAAGTCAAGTGTTGATTTGGGAAGGCTAAATTCATCAAACATGCGGTCAACTCACTTTCGGCCACTTTAAAAACAAAAACATGAATTAAACAAACAAAAACATTTTTTTTCTAAGTTAACTTTATAAAGAAATTAAAAGAAATATAACCATTTTGATATTGAAAACAGTTCCTGTGTATACGGTATATTGTTTTTGTCAAATAAAACCACAAAAATCTCATGAAGTGACTCTCAGAACAGTTCTGTAGATATTGTTCATATATGCCCTCATGTTGAGAAGGCTGATGCTGAAAACATTGTGAGCGTCAGGAGCGCTTCTGTGTGTGTGTTTGCGTAGTAAACGAAACTGCCACAGAGGCAGCAGAACATGCAAGATTCATATTTTGCAGTTTGAAGTCACATACACTATTTGATTAAGTGTACTGACCACCTTTTGATTTATTCATCCAAAAGTTGCCAAATTCCGTGACATATTTCAACATTATACAGTAGGCTAAATTCCATTCTGAATGGTTTCCGCAATTCCATCCGCGTTTTGCGCGTCACGGACATCATAAGCCTAAATTTATTCCGTGGACACCCTGACTATGTGTCACGGACCCCACTTTGAGAACCCCTGTCCTATAGCAAGAATCTGCTTGTCAGGCTTGTTTAGACAGTGAAGTGACATTTGGTAAAAGAACCAACTGGCATTCACACACTCGAACGCTGTTGCCAAGGCATTTTGAGAACCACCGTTTTAAGGTGTCAGAATATTACAGTCTTTATTCTACAAAACACATTTGAAAGTTAAGGTACCCTGTTTTTTAGAGTGTATATTCTGACTCATTTAAACACATCAAAGCCGACCAAAGTGATGAACAAAGAAAGACAAGACCAATAGAATAAACAAGAAAATAACAGCAATGAAAGCCAAAACTTAGAACGCCTTCATGTAATAAGTTTTCAGACTGACTGTCCAGTGGCAATTGCTTCCATAAACGAGGGGCAGCAACTGAAAATGCTCTATCACCCTTATATTTTAAATGGATACGAGGAACATACAGAAGAGCCATGTCAGAGGATCTTGAATAAGAACATCTTTAAGATAAGAAAAAGCTTGATCATTAAAAGCTTTAAAAACAAACAACAACAGTTGAAGCTAATTAATAAAAGATGGACCAAATTTTTGTTTCATGAGCGCATCCGAGGAGCGCGTGAATGCAGTAATTGCACTTGCTCTGATG